>NW_027620583.1:179547-210490 GCF_964198595.1 Lampetra fluviatilis | reverse complement strand
GGTGATAGCAGTAGGTCGAGTATGGTTATGGTGGTGGTGGTGATGGTGGTGGTGATGGTGGTGGTGGTGAGGTGGTGGTGATGGTGATGGTGGTGGTGATGGTGGTGGTGATGGATGGTGGTGGTGATGGGTGGGTGGTGATGGGTGGTGGTGGTGATGGTTGGTGGTGGTGATGGTGGTGGTGATGGTGGTGGTGGTGATGGTGGTGGTGGTGATGGGTGTGGTGATGGTGGTGGTGGTGATGGTGGTGGTGGTGATGGTGGTGGTGGTGATGGTGGGGTGATGGTGGTAGGTGATGGTGGTGGTGGTGATGGTGTGGTGGTGATGGTGGTGGTGGTGATGGTGGTGGTGGTGATGGGTGGTGGTGATGGTGGTGGTGGTGATGGTGGTGGTGGTGATGGTGGTGGTGATGGTGGTGGTGGTGATGGTGGTGGTGGTGATGGATGGTGGTGGTGATGGTGGTGGTGGTGATGGTGGTGGTGTGTGGTGGGGTGATGGTGGTGGTGGTGATGGTGGTGGTGATGGTGGTGGTGGTGATGGTGGTGGTGGTGGTGGTGGTGGTGATGGTGGTGGTGGTGATGGTGGTGGTGGTGATGGTGGTGGTGGTGATGGTGGTGGTGATGGTGGTGGTGGTGATGGTGGTGGTGATGGTGGTGGTGGTGATGGTGGTGGTGGTGATGGTGGTGGTGATGGTGGTGGTGGTGATGGTGGTGGTGGTGATGGTGGTGGAGGTGGTGATGGTGGTGGTGATGGTGGTGGTGGTGATGGTGGTGGGGTGATGGTGGTGGTGGTGATGGTGGTGGTGGTGATGGTGGTGGTGATGGTGGGTGGTGGTGATGGTGGTGGGTGGGTGATGGTGGTGGTGATGGTGGTGGTGGTGATGGTGGTGGTGATGGTGGTGGTGGTGATGGTGGTGGTGGTGATGGTGGTGGTGATGGTGGTGGTGGTGATGGTGGTGGTGGTGATGGTGGTGGTGGTGATGGTGGTGGTGGTGAGGTGGTGGTGGTGGTGGTGATGGTGGTGGTGGTGATGGTGGTGGTGGTGATGGTGGTGGTGATGGTGGTGGTGATGGTGGTGGGTGGTCGTGGTGGTGGTGGTGGTGATGGTGGTGGTGATGGTGTGGTGGTGATGGTGGTGTGGTGATGGTGGTGGTGGTGATGGTGGTGGTGGTGATGGTGGTGGTGGTGATGGTGGTGGTGATGGTGGTGGTGATGGTGGTGGTGGTGATGGTGGTGGTGATGGTGGTGGTGATGGTGGTGGTGGTGATGGTGGTGGTGTGATGGTGGTGGTGATGGTGGTGGTGGTGATGGTGGTGGTGGTGATGGTGGTGGTGTGATGGTGGTGGTGTGATGGTGGTGGTGATGGTGGTGGTGATGGTGGTGGTGGTGATGGTGGTGGTGATGTGGTGGTGATGGTGGTGGTGTGGTGATGGTGGTGGTGGTGATGGTGGTGGTGATGGTGGTGGTGGTGGTGGTGGTGGTGGTGGTGGTGATGGTGGTGGTGATGGTGGTGGTGGTGATGGTGGTGGTGATGGTGGTGGTGATGGTGGTGGTTGTGGTGGTGGTGGTGATGGTGGTGGTGATGGTGGTGGTGGTGATGGTGATGGTGGTGGTGATGGTGGTGGTGGTGATCGTGGTGGTGGTGATGGTGGTGGTGGTGGTGATGGTGGTGGTGGTGGTGGTGGTGGTGGTGATGGTGGTGGTGATGGTGGTGGTGATGGTGGTGGTGGTGATGGTGGTGGTGATGGTGGTGGTGATGGTGGTGGTGGTGATGGTGGTGGTGATGGTGGTGGTGATGGTGGTGGTTGTGGTGGTGGTGGTGGTGATGGTGGTGGTGATGGTTGGTGGTGGTGATGGTGGTGGTGGTGGTGATGGTGGTGGTGGTGATGGTGGTGGTGATGGTGGTGGTGATGGTGGTGGTGGTGATGGTGGTGGTGGTGGTGGTGGTGGTGATGGTGGTGGTGATGGTGGTGGTGGTGATGGTGGTGGTGATGGTGGTGGTGTGGTGGTGATGGTGGTGGTCGTGGTGGTGGTGGTGATGGTGGTGGTGATGGTGGTGGTGATGGGTGGTGGTGATGGTGGTGGTGATGGTGGTGGTGATGGTGATGTGTGGTGGTGGTGGTGGTGGTGGTGGTGGTGGTGTGATGGTGTGGTGGTGGTGGTGATGGTGGTGGTGTTGGTGAGGTGTGGTGTGTGGTGGTGATGGTGGTGGTGATGGTGGTGATTGATGGTGGTGGTGATGGTGATGTGATGGTGGTGGTGGATGGTGGTGGGTGATGGTGGTGGTGATGGTGGTGGTGATGGTGGTGGTGATGGTGGTGATGGTGGTGGTGATGGTGGTGGTGATGGTGATTGATGGTGGTGATGGTGTGTGGTGGTCGTGGTGGTGGTGGTGGTGATGGTGGTGGTGATGGTGGTGGTGATGGTGGTGTGGTGATGGTGGTGGTGATCGTGGTGGTGGTGGTGGTGTGGTGGTGATGGTGGTGATGGTGGTGGTGGTGGTGGTGTGATGGTGGTGATGGTGGTGGTGGTGGTGTGGTGGTGGTGGTGATGGTGGTGGTGATGGTGGTGGTTGTGGTGGTGGTGGTGGTGAGTGGTGGTGATGGTGGTGGTGGTGATGGTGGTGATGGTGGTGGTGATGGTGGTGGTGGTGATGGTGGTGGTGATGGTGGTGGTGGTGATGGTGTGTGGTGGTGGTGATGGTGGTGATGGTGGTTGTGGTGGTGGTGGTGGTGGTGATGGTGGTGGGTGGTGATGGTGGTGGTGGTGGTGGTGGTGATGGTGGTGGTGGTGATGGTGGTGGTGATGGTGGTGGTGGTGATGGTGGTGGTGGTGATGGTGGTGGTGGTGATGGTGGTGATGGTGGTGATGGTGGTTGTGGTGGGTGGTGATGGTGGTGATGGTGGTGGTGTGGTGGTGATGGTGGTGGTCGTGGTGGTGGTGGTGATGATGATGATGATGGTGGTGGTGGTGGTGGTGATGGTGGTGGTGGTGGTGATGGTGGTGGTTGATGATGGTGATGGTGGTGATGGTGGTTGTGGTGTGGTGGTGGTGATGGTGGTGGTGGTGATGGTGATGGTGGTGATGATGGTGGTGGTGGTGATGATGTTGGTGGTGGTAATGGTGGTGGTGGTGGTGGTGGTGATGGTGGTGGTGGTGATGGTGGTGGTGGTGATGGTGGTGGTGATGGTGGTGGTGATGGTGGTGGTGGTGGTGATGGTGGTGATGGTGGTGGTGGTGATGGTGGTAATGGTGGGGATGGTGATGGTGGTGGTGGTGATGGGTGGGGATGGTTGGTGGTGATGGTGGTTGGTGGTGATGGTGGTAATGGTGGGGATGGTGATGGTGGTGGTGGTGATGGTGGTGATGGTGGTGGTGGTGATGGTGATAATGGTGGGGATGGTGATGGTGGTGGTGGTGGTGGTGATGGGTGGTGATGGTGGTGGTGGTGATGGTGGTAATGGTGGGATGGTGATGGTGGTGGTGGTGATGGTGGGGATGGTGGTGGTGGGGATGGTGATGATGTTGATAGTGTTGATAGTGATGATGGTGTTGATGGTGGTGATGATGATGGTGATGTTGTTGATGTTGGTGATGATGATGATGTTGATGATGGTGATGGTGGTGATGTAGATGATGGTGATGATGTGATAATGTTGATGATGATGGTGATGTTGATGGTGATGATGTAGATGTTGATGATGTTGATGGTGGTGATGTAGATGATGATGGTGTTGATGGTGATGGTGGTGATGTTGATGATGGTGATGATGATGGTGATGATGATGATGTTGATGATGATGGTGATGATGATGATGATCTTGATGATGATAGTGATGGTGGTGATTTAGATGATGGTGATGATGATGAAGATGATGCTGCTGATGATGATGATGTAGATGATGGTGATGATGATGGTGATGATGTTGATGATGTTGATGATGTGGTGTTGATGGTAGATGATGTGGATGCTGATGATGTTGATGATGATGATGGTGATGATGATGTTGATGATGATGGTGATGATTGTGATGATGATGTTGATGATGATGTTGATGGTGATGATGATGTTGATGATGATGGTGATGATTGTGATGATGATGTTGATGATGATGTTGATGGTGATGATGATGTTGATGATGATGTTGATGATGATGATGATGTTGATGTTGTTAATGATGTTGATGATGGGGAGTCCCATCACCAGGCATCCAAAGTAACAATGAGACTGAAAGCCGCGCTCTGTGTGAGGACTGAGGGGCGGGGCTGGGGGGGTGAGGGGGGCGGGGCTGGGGGGGTGAGGGGGGAGGGGCTGGGGGGGTGAGGGGGGGTGAGGGGGGGGTGAGGGGGGCGGGGCTCAAGTTTTGAGAATGGAACTCTCCCCGTGTCTCTCTCCCCGTGTCTCTCTCTCTCTCCCCGTGTCTCTCTCCCCGTGTCTCTCTCCCCGTGTCTCTCTCCCCGTGTCTCTCTCTCTCCCCGTGTCTCTCCCCCCGTGTCTCTCTCTCTCCCCGTGTCTCTCTCTCTCCCCGTGTCTCTCTCTCTCCCCGTGTCTCTCTCTCTCTCCCCGTGTCTCTCTCCCCGTGTCTCTCTCCCCGTGTCTCTCTCTCTCCCCGTGTCTCTCCCCCCGTGTCTCTCTCTCTCCCCGTGTCTCCCTCCCCGTGTCTCTTTTCCCCCGTGTCTCTCTCTCCCCGTGTCTCTCTCTCCCCGTGTCTCTCTCCCCGTGTCTCCCTCCCCGTGTCTCCCTCCCCGTGTCTCCCTCCCCGTGTCTCTTTTCCCCCGTGTCTCTCTCTCTCCCCGTGTCTCTCTCCCCCCGTGTCTCTCTTCCCATCACCTATTGGGAGTTGTGGGGGTGGAGTGTCCGATGGCACAAAATACCCAGGCAGGTGCTTAGCTTTGGTGGGGCTGATGGTAAGGCCCCACCTCTTAGTGGCACACTCCAGTCTCAGCAGCAGCGTCTCCAACTCCTCCTCTGAATGAGCAGCTATTACCAAATCATCTGCATACATGGAAATTCCTCCGGTAGAGCTACTGAAGGTTTCACGAACTACGTGGTCGAAATAGATGTTAAATAATGTGGTAGCCAGAGGACATCCCTGTCGCACCCCAATGTGTACAGGGAATGGCTCTGACTCCCGGCCACGTCCTTAATGATCGTGAGCAGAGGGTCAGGGACTCCGAAAGCACGAATAACAACCCAGAGCCCAGGCCTACTGATGGTATCATAGGCCTTGACCAGGTCAATAAAGCAGAGATGTAGGTTTTGTTGGAATTCCCTACACCTCTGCTGTAGCAAATTCCCTACACACACACACCTACACACACACACCTACACACACCCACACACCTACACACACACACCTACACACACACACACCTACACACACACCTACAGACACACACAGACACCTACACACACCTACACACGCACACCTACACACCTACACCTACACACCCCTGCACACACCTGCACACACACCAACACACACGCCTACACACACCTACACACGCACACCTACACACCTACCCAACAACAACCGCCATTCGCCACTAAGTGGCGGTGACGTCACCACGACGCTTGTGCCAGGCCATGTGCACCTTGAGTCTACCACGTGAAGTGTCGAACGCCCGCTGGCAGGAGGTCACGGGGCAGACCCAGCAGGTGCCACGGGTCGACTGACCGAGATGACCGAGATGACTGGCTGATGCACCACCTGTGCCCCCTACTGTGCCAACTTGCTGTGCTTTAGCCACCCGGCGCTCCGCTCGTTGTTGTGAGCGTCGCTCCTCCGCCCTCCGTTGTTGTTGGAGGGCGACTGCCTCCAACTGCCCAGTAGCGTCCTTCACGAGCCTCCTCCACTGAGGCCGATCTTGACACCGCTGGTACCAGTCATCGGCAAGTCCACTCAGCTCCACGTCCTCCTGTACCACATCACTCCATCTCTTCTCTAGCCCGTGCCTCCTGTACCACATCACTCCATCTCTTCTCTAGCCCGTGCCTCCTGTACCACATCACTCCATCTCTTCTCTAGCCCGTGCCTCCTGTACCACATCACTCCATCTCTTCTCTAGCCCGTGCCTCCTGTACCACATCACTCCATCTCCTCTCTAGGCCGTACTGCGCCCGTTTAGCCCCCTCGATCCGGCCGAACAAAAGCTGTTTAGGCATGCGGTGGCTGGGCATGCGGGCTACATGACCCAGCCAACGCAGCCTTGCCTGCCGGAGGAGCTCACCGATGGGACCCTGCCCAGATCTTTCAAGGATTTGTGAGCTCCTCACACAATCCAGCCTGCAGGTTAAACCCAGGATGGATCGTAGGCAGGCCAGCCTAAATGTTTCCAACCGGCGAAGATGCTCCACTAGGGGGGTCCACGTTTCGCAAGCGTAGAGAAGGGAGGGAATGACCGTGGCCGAGAAGACCTGAAGCTTCGTGCGGAGCGACAGACCAGGTAGCTTCCACACAGCAGCGTTACGCAACCGATGAAAAGATATTGCCGCTCGACTGATTCGGAGTGAGACCTCTGCTGTCAAACTGGAGCCGGTCATGAGCACACTGCCCAGGTATGGGAAACTCTCCACTCTCTCCACTACTGCCCCATTGCACACCTACACACACACACGCCTACACACACACACCTACACACACACCTACACACACCTACACACACACCTACAAACACACAACTAAATACACACCTACACACACACACGCCTACACACACCTACACACACACACCTACACACACACACCCTACACACACACCTACACACACCTACACACACACCTACACACACACCTACAAACACACAACTAAATACACACCTACACACACACACGCCTACACACACCTACACACACCTACACACACACCTACACACACCTACACACACACCTACACACACACCTACAAACACAACTAAATACACACCTACACACACACCTACACACACCTACACACACCCCACACACACCTACACTTACACACACACCTACACACACACCTACACACACACACACCTACACACACCTACACACACACACACCTACACACACCTACACACACACCTACACACACACACCTACACACACCTACACACACACACACCTACACACACACACACACCTACACACACAGCTAAACACACCTACACACACACACACCTACACACACGCCTACACACACACACACCTACACACACCTACACACACACCCCTACACACACCTACACACACACACACCTACACACAGCTACACACACACACCTACACACACCTACACACACACACACCTACACACACACACCTACACACACAGCTACACACACAGACACCTACACACACCTACACACACACACCTACACACACACCTACACACACACCTACACACACACACCTACACACACACCTACACACACATCTACACACATCTACACACACACCTACACATACACCCCTACACACACCTACACACACACACACCTACACACACACACCTACACACACCCCACACACACACCTACACACAGCTACACACACACACCTACACACACCTACACACACACACCTACACACACAGCTACACACACAGACACCTACACACACCTACACACACACACACCTACACACACACACACCTACACACACCCCACACACACTCTTCCTATCACGTGACGACTCCACTCTCAAAGTCGCCTTTATGCCCCAAACTCTCCCCACCCTCTCCCCTCTCCCACACACTCTCCCCACCCTCTCCCACACACTCTCCTCTCTCAACACTCTCCCCACCCTCTCCCCACCCTCTCCCCTCTCCCACACACTCTCCCCACCCTCTCCCACACACTCTCCTCTCTCAACACTCTCCCCACCCTCTCCCCTCTCTCTCCCACCCTCTCCCCTCTCCCACACACTCTCCTCTCTCAACACTCTCCCCACCCTCTCCCCTCTCCCACACACTCTCCTCTCTCAACACTCTCCCCACCCTCTCCCCTCTCTCTCCCACCCTCTCCCCTCTCCCACACACTCTCCTCTCTCCCACACACTCTCCCCACCCTCTCCCCTCTCCCACACACTCTCCTCTCTCAACACTCTCCCCACCCTTTCCCCTCTCCCACACACTCTCCTCTCTCAACACTCTCCCCACCCTCTCCCCTCTCTCTCCCACCCTCTCCCCTCTCCCACACACTCTCCTCTCTCCCACACACTCTCCCCACCCTCTCCCCTCTCCCACACACTCTCCTCTCTCAACACTCTCCCCACCCTCTCCCCTCTCCCACACACTCTCCTCTCTCAACACTCTCCCCACCCTCTCCCCTCTCCCACACACTCTCCTCTCTCAACACTCTCCCCACCCTCTCCCCTCTCTCTTTTCTCCCACACACTCTCCCCCCCACTCTCCCCCCCCACTCTCCCCCACTCTCCCCCACTCTCCCACCCTCTCCCCTCTCTCTCCTCTCCCACACACTCTCCCCCCCACTCTCCCCCCCCACTCTCCCCACTCTCCCCCACTCTCCCACCCTCTCCCCTCTCTCTCCTCTCCCACACACTCTCCCCCCCACTCTCCCCCACTCTCCCCACCCTCTCCCCTCTCTAAACACTCTCCCCCACTCTCCCCTCTCTCTCCTCTCTCCCCCACTCTCCCACACTCTCCCACACTCTCCCACACTCTCGCCTCTCTCAACACTCTCTCCCCCACTCTCCCCTCTCTCTCCCACACTCTCCCCCACTCTCCCACACTCTCTCTCCTCTCTCCCCACCCTCTCCCCCACTCTCCCACACTCTCTCTCCTCTCTCCCACACTCTCTCCCACTCTCCCCCACTCTCCCCCCCACTCTCCCCACCCTCTCCCCTCTCTCCCACCCTCTCCCCTCTCCCACCCTCTCCCACCCTCTCTCCCTCCTCTCTCCCCCACTCTCCCACACTCTCCCCCACTCTCCCACACTCTCCCACACACTCTCCCACACACTCTCCCCCCCACTCTCTCCCACACTCTCCCACACTCTCCCCTCTCTCCCCCACTCTCCCCTCTCTCAACACTCTCTCCCCCACTCTCCCCCACTCTCACACACTCTCCCACACACTCTCCCACCCTCTCTCTGTGTGTGTGTGTCTCTCCCACACACACACTCTCCCACACTCTCCCCCACTCTCACACACACTCTCTCTGTGTGTGTGTGTCTCTCCCACACACACTCTCTCACACTCTCCCACACTCTCTCCCACCCTCTCTCTGTGTGTGTGTGTCTCTCTCACACACACTCTCCCCCACACACACACACTCTCCCACACACTCTCCCACACTCTCCCCCACTCTCCCACACACTCTCTCTCTCACACTCTCTCTCTCCCACCCACTCTCCCACCCTCTCTCTCTGTGTGTGTGTCTCTCCCACACACACTCTCCCCCACACACACACACTCTCCCCCACACACACACACTCTCCCCCACACACACACACTCTCCCCCACACACACACACTCTCCCCCACACACACACACTCTCCCCCACACACACACACTCTCCCCCACACACACACACTCTCCCCCACACACACACACTCTCCCCCACACACACACACTCTCCCCCACACACACACACTCTCCCCCACACACACACACTCTCCCCCACACACACACACTCTCCCCCACACACACACACTCTCCCCCACACACACACACTCTCCCCCACACACACACACTCTCCCCCACACACACACACTCTCCCCCACACACACACACTCTCCCCCACACACACACACTCTCCCCCACACACACACACTCTCCCCCACTCTCCCACACTCTCACACACTCTCTCCCACCCACCCTCCCACCCTCTCTCTCTCTGTGTGTGTCTCTCCCACACACACACACTCTCCCACACACTCTCCCACACTCTCCCCCACTCTCCCACACACTCTCTCTCTCACACTCTCTCTCTCCCACCCACTCTCCCACCCTCTCTCTGTGTGTGTGTGTCTCTCCCACACACACACTCTCCCACACACTCTCTCCCACTCTCCCACACTCTCTCTCAACACTCTCTCCCACCCACTCTCCCACCCTCTCTCTCTGTGTGTGTGTGTCTCCCACACACACACTCTCCCACACTCTCCCCCACTCTCCCACACTCTCACACACTCTCTCTCTCCCACCCACTCTCCCACCCTCTCTCTGTGTGTGTGTGTCTCTCCCACACACACACTTTCCCCCACACACACACACTCTCCCCCACACACACACACTCTCCCCCACACACACACACTCTCCCCCACACACACACACTCTCCCCCACACACACACTCTCCCCCACTCTCCCCCACTCTCCCCCACTCTCCCACACTCTCCCACACTCTCTCACACACTCTCTCCCACCCACCCTCCCACCCTCTCTCTCTCTGTGTGTGTCTCTCCCACACACACACACTCTCCCACACACACACACTCTCCCACACACTCTCCCTCTCTCTCTGTGTCTCTCCCACACACCTCTCTTCCACACCACCACAACCACCACAACCAGCACCACCACAACCACCACCACAACCACCACCACAACCACCACCACCACAACCACAACCACCAAATCTCTCGCTCTCTCCACTCTCCCAACCTCTCCCCCCACTCTCCCCTCTCTCTCTGTATCTCTTTCCCACACTCTCCCACACACTCTGTGTGTGTATGTGTGTGTATGTGTAGGGGTCTTACGGAGGGAATATGTGTCGAGCTGATATGTATGGGATCCAACGGGAAACTAGCACAGTGGGCGGGGCTACGTCAGTGCATGGGCAGGTGCCCTCTACGACGTCCGCGCTTCGGACGTTACGATCCCCCGGGGCCCCACCCCTCAGGGAGGGGGATGTATAAAAGGGGAATGTATCGGGGGGCTAGGGAGAGTTTGGTTAGCTAAGAGAGAAGACGGAAGACGTCCCAGATAGAGCCCTGGTCTCCCCCTGCTACGCCGTCCTTGTCAGGACCGCGCAGGCTGGAGTCAGTGGCGTGGTGCCAGAGCCAGAGCCAGTGTTGGTCTGGACTCTGAGTACCGGGCCCGACTGACCAGTGTCGGGCCAAGATAGCCTCCCCTAGTCCACGAGAGGAGGACTCTGAGGCAGGCTAGGGTTAGCTAGGAGGTGTGTCCTCAGATAGACGGGTGAGGGGGCCGATACCCCCTCAGTGTGTATGTCACGACGTGTGGTGTTAAATAAACAAGTGTGCCTCCAACTCCGGTGTGAACGAGTCATAAGAGTACTACATCTGGCGTCAGAAGTAAACAACGAACATGGACACGCGCCGAACAGCTCGGGCCGGGGTACAGGAGGCGGAGGACACCGCGGGAAGTGCGGTACCAGAGACGGCTGAGGGGGCCAACGAGCAGCCGGGACCGAATGAGTCCTTACCGGGCCATCGGGAGGAAGGGGAGTCGCCGTCCGACGGGCTGCGGCTGGCGCACGCGAGGTTGGCGGAGCTGCTATACGCTGCTGCCGCCACACTCGAGACCATCACTCGGCTGGGGGCTGCTGGACCACCGCGAGGCGAGGACAGCCGACGGCCGTTGCACCTTCCCGCCATTTCTAACGTCGGCACTTTTGAAAGTCCCGCCATCGCCGCAGCAGCTGCCGAGGGCGTGGCCAACCTCAACTTGGGGTCCGACATCGACTCCGCTGGAGCTGCCGCGTCACCGCCTTCGGACGGAGCGTCACTATCTGCGCGACAGGCGATTACAGCTGCCGTTCGTGCTGACGCTCGGCCGAGTCGCGGGGACATCAAAGTGCGGTCCTCCACGGCGGTCGCGGCACTACACCAAAGACTACCCCCGCTGAAGGAGTTCGTGGCTGAGGAGGGCGACTGGGGGGGATTTCAGCGGCGCTTCCTCGCACATCAAGAGATGGCGGGGTGGTCAGACGACGAAGCCCTCTGCGCACTACCGGCGCTCCTGGACGGCGACGCCCTCGCCGCTCTTACGTCCGCATCGAGGGACAAGCGCTCTACTCTTCAGATGGCGCTGCAATTGCTGGCTGGGGTTTACGGACCATCGGCCGAGTGTAGGCAGCGATTCTACGACCGCCAGCGGGGTGCGAAGGAGTCGCCCCTCGCCTACCGTACCAGCCTTCTGGCGCTCGCAAAGACGGCCTTCCCTCGTATGGATGACCAAGGCGTCGACGCCATGGTCACCGAGAAGATCCTTCTGCTGGCGGACGACCTGGACGTCGCCATCGTCGCGCAGGAGGACGTGGAGATGGGTTCCCTCCAAGCGGCGCGCCTCCTCCACGCCAACCTCCTGTCGCAGCGAAGGAAGGCCAGCAGGGCAGCTGCCGGCCGTACGGTGGCTGCCGTCACCTCACCGACGGAGGAGGTCTACGCCGCCGACTTCCGACAGCAGCAACGGATGGGAGCGCGGGCGGACCGGGATGGCCCGACCCGCCCCGACCGCCCGTCTTCACCACCTGCGCTCCCGCGCTGCTATAACTGCGGCGTCCGGGGCCACGTCGCCTTGGGGTGCCGTTCTCCTCGACAGCGGGGGACGACGCCTCGCCGGGACGCCGGCCCTCCTCCTCCTCCTCCCAAGCTCCACCGACATGACCCGGCGAGTCGCGGCACCCCACATGTTTGGCCAAAGCACACACCCGTTACACATGTACACACCGCAACGAACGGGGGGCCAACATTGCACGCCATGGGGCCAACACGAACCACTATGGGGACCAAATTCGAACCAGCCCAGTGGTCCGTGTTGGCCCATCGCGTTCTAGCTGCGCCGTCGGGCTCGTCGGCCGTAGTAGGGTATATTGACGGGATCGAAGTGCGTATCCTCGTCGATACAGGTGCGTCGGCAACCATCATTTCGGAACTAATATACAACATTCTCCCTGTCCAAAGTCGTCCCTTGCTACCGGTTAATGTGCCATTCTACGCTGCTAACGGGGGCTCACTGGGTATCATGGGGCAGATTCGCGCGCAAATTTCGATCGGTGATATTAAATTGTCCGGCCCTATTTTTGTGTCCTCCTCGCTGGCGGTTCCGTGCCTGCTGGGGACGGATTTCTTGGGCAAAATGCCGATTCGGATCATGATTAATCAGGGTTGCATTGAACTCCCGTCGGGACGGCGGATGGCGTTTTTGCCTTCCCCTACTACGGATCGTTCGGCGCTCGCGACGGTACCCGCGTTTGTAGTTCAGACGGTTCGCGTGCCGCCAGGGGCACAAATGTTGGTACCCCTGAAGCTTCGTAGGCCCTTCGCTAAGGGTGTTGGGGACCAGGGTGTCCTGCTCGGCCCGTCTAGGGCTGGGGTTAGCGGGCCGCATTTGATTCCCGCTCAGACCATTGTGAGGGGGGACGGGGACCCCTTCATCGCGGTCCTCAATGTGGGGTCGCAGGCCGTGGTAATTCCCCAGGGGACCGTGCTTGCTCACGCAACGCCGGTGCCCTGTGAGGAGTCTGTCGCAAATCACGTGCGTGCTGCCACTCTGCCGACTCCACATTCGGACACCGATGAAGGGTGGCTTGAGGCGCTTTGTGCGGGATCGACGGACCTGTCGGATGTAGAGCGTCAAAAACTTAGGACACTGTTGCGCGAATTCGCCGATGTGTTTAGTCAAAACAAATTCGATCTGGGCTGCACCCAATTGCTGCGTCACCATATTGATACTGGTGACAGCGCGCCCATACGCCAAAATCCCTTCCGGCTGAGTCCCGCCGAGAAGGAACATGTCAAATCGGCTGTTGATGACATGTTAGCCGCCGATATCATTTCTCCCTCTACCAGCCCGTGGGGAGCACCGATCGTTCTGGTAAAGAAACAGGATGGATCGTTGCGGTTTTGCGTCGATTTTCGCCGCCTCAACAAAATTTCCGTTGCTGACGCATACCCGCTTCCCCGTATTGATGAATCACTCGACGCCTTGGCGGGGGCGCGATTCTTCTCCACATTGGATTTGCTTTCGGGATTCTGGCAGCTTCCTCTGGATGATGAATCTAAGCCTAAAACCGCTTTCCGTACGCCACATGGTCTCTTCCAATTTAACCGGTTGCCGATGGGATTACACTCGGCGCCGGCGACTTTCCAGCGATTGATGGAATTGGTTTTGGCTGGATTGCAGTGGGATTCGTGTTTAATCTATTTGGACGACGTTATCGTCTTTAGCAGAACATTCGACGAGCATCTCCAGAGGTTGCGGGCCGTTTTCCTCAAAATGCGGGCTGCTAATTTGAAATTTAAACCCCAAAAGTGTCATTTGTTGCGCGAATCGGTACGTTATTTGGGGCACATCGTAGGGCGCTCGGGTATTGCTACCGATCCCGCCAAAACGCAGTGCGTCAGCTCCTGGCCGACTCCCACCTCGGTGGGAGAGGTCAGGAGCTTTGTGGGTTTCGCGTCATACTACCGACGTTTTGTCGCGGACTTTGCCACCATTGCTAAACCCCTGCACGCTTTGACGTCAAAGGGGGTCCGTTTCCATTGGGGACAGGAGGAGGAGGCTGCGTTTCGCTCACTTCGGGACGCTCTGGTTAATGCCCCTCCCCTGGTTTATCCAGATTTCTCAAAACCCTTTGTGCTCGATACTGACGCGAGCAACACAGGTATTGGGGGCGTGCTGTCCCAGGTGGTCGAGGGCGTCGAACGGGTGGTCGCGTACGGTAGCCGAGTGTTGTCTCCGGCGGAGCAACGATATTGTGTCACGCGTCGGGAACTGCTGGCAATTGTCTACTTCATCCAGCAGTACCGGCCGTATCTGTACGGACAGTGTTTCACCGTCCGTACAGACCATGCAGCGCTACAGTACGCCCTGCGAGTCCAACAACCATCGGGACAATTGTCTCGATGGCTGGAGGTTCTCCAGGATTTTGATTTTCAGACCACGTACCGTAAGGGCGTTCGCCACACCAACGCGGACGCCCTGTCACGCATGCCGACCACCCCCGAATGCGCATGCCTCCTGGGGTCGGGTCGGTGCAGGCATCCTGCTGAATTGCCTGTCCCGGTCTTGGCGGCTGCTGATGACGCAGCATCAATGACTAATTCTATCGCACAACAGGGTTCTGATTCCCTGTTGGGGTTGCCTGCTACGGAATGGGGCCGGTTGCAAATGGAAGATACTTCCCTCCTTGCGTTGCGCCGCCGCGTCGGGGACCGGGGGCGGGGGAGGGGTGATGCCGACGCATGGGAAATGCTCGGTGGGTTGTTAAT
This sequence comes from Lampetra fluviatilis, assembly GCF_964198595.1. Taxonomy (NCBI): domain Eukaryota; kingdom Metazoa; phylum Chordata; class Hyperoartia; order Petromyzontiformes; family Petromyzontidae; genus Lampetra; species Lampetra fluviatilis. The sequence continues at coordinate 195,312 of NW_027620583.1, read as the reverse complement.
GCATTGGGACGGGAAATCCCATCGCCACCGGCTAGTGGTCCCTTCGGGGTTACGGGGTAGGGTGGTGTGGGCCGCTCACGAGCGCCTCCTCCACCTGGGTACCCAAAAGACCCTGGCCTTGCTCCAACTTGATTTCTTTTGGCCGGGCATGACAAGGGATGTCGGGGATCTGCTAGCATCGTGCCCTAGATGTGCGCAGCGCAAACCACCAGCGAAGGAGTCGAACCCGCCCCTGCAATCTATCAGGGTTTCCCGGGTGAACGAACTCGTCGCGCTGGACATTCTAGGACCGTTCCCCGCCACCCCTAGGGGAAATAGGTATTTGCTAACCGGGGTTGAATATTTCACGCGCTGGCCTATGGCCTGGCCCCTGGCCAACCAGTCGGCGGCAGCCATCGTGGAGGCCTTTGTCCAGGGATACGTCCTTGACAAAGGTGCTCCCGAGAGGCTGCTGACCAACCAGGGTAAAAAATTTTCAAGCAAATTGCTCAAACAGGTCTGTGACATCCTTGGCACTAAAAAGATTCGCACCTCTCCATATCACCCACAAACCGACGGGATGGTCGAGCGGTTGCATCGTACCATCACGTCGATGCTGTCGCAGCACGTTTCTGACTCACAGACGGATTGGGATTTGAAAATTCAGGGGGTCCTGTCAGCATACCGGTTGGCCCCCCATACTGCGACGGGATTTTCCCCCTTTTTCCTTATGTATGGCCGCGAGCCGGAGCCACCTGTTCAGGCCCAACTGCAGATCCCGGCGCCGCAAGGAAAGACTCAATTGGCCGAACACGTTAAATTCAACCTGGAAAAATTAACGGAGGCTCGGGATGCTGCCATGCAAAATTCTGCCAGGCGGCAGAGGGCTAATGAGCGCCTCAGAATGGGTCGCGCGCATGTAATACAGTGGAAGCCGGGGGACAGGGCGTGGTTGCACTGTCCCCAGGTACCGCTCGCGTCCTCCTCTAAACTGCTGCGACCGTGGCGGGGTCCCGTCGAGGTGGTTGAGGTCCTGAGACCTCAGTGCGTGCGCATTCAATGGGGGAGGCGCCGGTGGTTTGTACACCCTGCCAGGCTAAAACCCTTCGTTGCGGTGCGAGATCCCACTACACACGCGCGTGGCCAAGCATGTGGGGGGGCGTCCGACTCAGAGGGGTCTTCTCCGTTGCTCCCGCCTAACGTGCTGCCGGCTGTCCCACCCCCAGGCGCACCGGGAGTGACGGGCTCACGCCCGACGACCCCCGCAGGTGATGCTGAGGGTCTTGCGACGTCGGCAACAGACTCGCTCTGTGATGAACACCTGCCGGCCAACGACCTGCCGGCCGACGACCTGCCGGCCGCGCCTGTCCCGTGTGACGGGCCAGCGGCGAGGACGCGCGCAAAAATGCGCAGACTCTTGTGAAAAAAAAAGAGAGAAGAAAAAAATTTTTTTTTTTTTTGGGTCTTTTGTGGTTTCTCTTTCCGGTGTACATTCGCATGTTGTGCTCACGGTGTGGGGCGTCCGTGCTGTGTTCCCGGCACGTGCCGCGCTGCGTTGTACGATTATTGTGTTGTGTGTGTTGTGTGTGTTGTGTGTGTTGTGTGTGTTGTGCGTCGTCTGTGGGGGGGCTGGGGGGGGACTCCAGGTAAAGATACACGTGTATATACGCTCGTCCTACGGTTTTCGTATTTATTCGCGGGGGGGGGTTCGTCGGATTATTTTTTTTTCTTTCTTCCTGGTGTTCTGCTCGTTGCGTTATTGTTGAAAAAAAATGAGGCACACGCTGGGGTATCGAGGGCTGAATAAACTTTTATTGTCGATGTTGCAGCCGGGACGGCTGCGAGCTGTACAGGGGGGGGTGATGTAGGGGTCTTACGGAGGGAATATGTGTCGAGCTGATATGTATGGGATCCAACGGGAAACTAGCACAGTGGGCGGGGCTACGTCAGCGCACGGGCAGGTGCCCTCTACGACGTCCGCGCTTCGGACGTTACGATCCCCCGGGGCCCCACCCCTCAGGGAGGGGGATGTATAAAAGGGAAATGTATCGGGGGGCTAGGGAGAGTTTTGGTTAGCTAAGAAGAGGAGACGGAAGACGTCCCAGATAGAGCCCTGGTCTCCCCCTGCTACGCCGTCCTTGTCAGGACCGCGCAGGCTGGAGTCAGTGGCGTGGTACCAGAGCCAGAGCCAGTGTTGGTCTGGACTCTGAGTACCGGGCCCGACTGACCAGTGTCGGGCCAAGATAGCCTCCCCTAGTCCACGAGAGGAGGACTCTGAGGCAGGCTAGGGTTAGCTAGGAGGTGTGTCCTCAGAAAGACGGGTGAGGGGGCCGATACCCCCTCAGTGTGTATGTCACAACGTGTGGTGTTAAATAAACAAGTGTGCCTCCAACTCCGGTGTGAACGAGTCATAAGAGTACTACATATGTATGTGTGTGTCTGTGTGTGTATGTGTGTGTGTATGTCTGTGTGTGTGTGTCTGTGTGTGTATGTGTGTGTATGTGTATGTCTGTGTGTGTATGTGTGTGTGTGTCTGTGTGTGTATGTGTGTGTGCGTCGCCTTGACAGGCACGCTGAGGAGAGGCTTGCGGAGCCCCAATGCGGTTTCAGGAAAGGGCGGTCCTGCACAGATGCCATATTTGCTGTCCGTCTGCTCCAGCAGAGGTGTAGGGAATTCCTACAAGACCTACATCTCTGCTTTATTGACCTGGTCAAGGCCTATGATACCATCAGTAGGCCTGGGCTCTGGGTTGTTCTTCGTGCTTTCGGAGTCCCTGACCCTCTGCTCACGATCATTAAGGACCTTCATGATGGTGAGCGGGCCCGGGTAAAAAAACTACGTGGCCGGGAGTCGGAGCCTTTCCCTGTACACCTTGGGGTGCGACAGGGATGTCCTCTGGCTCCCACATTATTTAACATATTTTTCGACCACGTAGTTCGTGAAGCCTTCAATAGCTGTACCGGGGAAATTTCCATTTGGTACAGATATAATGGGAGGCTGATCGACGCCCGGGTGCGATCAAGGGATGGCTCCCTATTGGTCAACCACGTTATGTATGCCGATGATTTGGTAATTGCTGCTCACTCAGAGGAGGAGTTGGAGACGCTGCTGCTGAGACTGGAGCGTGCCACTAAGAGGTGGGGCCTTACCATCAGCCCCACCAAAACTAAGCACCTGCCTGGGTATTTTGTACCATCGGACACTCCACCCCCACAACTCCCAATCGGTGATGGGGCAGTTGTGGAGAGAGTGGAGAGTTTCCCATACCTGGGCAGTGTGCTCATGACCGGCTCCAGTTTATCAGCAGAGGTCTCACTCCGAATCAGTCGAGCGGCAATATCTTTTCATCGGTTGCGTAACGCTGTGTGGAAGCTACCTGGTCTGTCGCTCCGCACGAAGCTTCAGGTCTTCTCGGCCACGGTCATTCCCTCCCTTCTCTACGCTTGCGGGGCGTGGACCCCCCTAGTGGAGCATCTTCGCCGGTTGGAAACATTTAGGCTGGCCTGCCTACGATCCATCCTGGGTTTAACCTGCAGGCTGGATTGTGTGAGGAGCTCACAAATCCTTGAAAGATCTGGGCAGGGTCCCATCGGTGAGCTCCTCCGGCAGGCAAGGTTGCGTTGGCTGGGTCATGTAGCCCGCATGCCCAGCCACCGCATGTCTAAACAGCTTTTGTTCGGCCGGATCGAGGGGGCTAAACGGGCGCGGCACGGGCTAGAGAAGAGATGGAGTGATGTGGTACAGGAGGCACGGGCTAGAGAAGAGATGGAGTGATGGGTGAGTGGGTGAGTGTGTGGGTGAGTGAGTGGGTGGGTGAGTGAGTAGGTGAGTGTGTGAGTGAGTGGGTGAGTGTGTGAGTGACACGGGCTAGAGAAGAGATGGAGTGATGTGGTACAGGAGGACGTGGAGCTGAGTGGACTTGCCGATGACTGGTACCAGCGGTGTCAAGATCGGCCTCTGTGGAGGAGGCTCGTGAAGGACGCTACTGGGCAGTTGGAGGCAGTCGCCCTCCAACAACAACGGAGGGCGGAGGAGCGACGCTCACAACAACGAGCGGAGCGCCGGGTGGCTAAAGCACAGCAAGTTGGCACAGTAGGGGGCACAGGTGGTGCATCAGCCAGTCATCTCGGTCATCTCGGTCAGTCGACCCGTGGCACCTGCTGGGTCTGCCCCGTGACCTCCTGCCAGCGGGCGTTCGACACTTCACGTGGCAGCCTCAAGGTGCACATGGCCTGGCACAAGCGTCGTGGTGACGTCACCGCCACTTAGTGGCGAATGGCGGTTGTTGTTGTGTGTGTCTGTGTCTGTGTGTATGTGTCTGTGTGTCTGTGTGTGTCTGTGTGTGTGTCTCTATGTGTGTGTGTGTGTGTCTGTGTGTGTCTCTGTGTGTGTGTCTGTGTGTGTGTGTGTCTGTGTGTGTGTGTCTGTGTGTGTGTGTGTCTCTGTGTGTGTGTCTGTGTGTGTGTGTGTCTGTGTGTGTGTGTGTCTGTGTGTGTGTGTCTGTGTGTGTGTGTGTGTCTGTGTGTGTGTCAGCTGTCCGCCCAGCTGCTGTCAATGAGCAGGACATCCGGGAACCCTCTAAAGAGAAACCTCACCGCTACACAGGCAAAGTTCCCCCAGGTAGCCTCTAGCAGTGCTGTAGGGGCAAGTGCTGTCACACACACACACACACAGACACTTTCACTCATTCACTCATTTATTCACTCACCCACTCACACACTCACCCATTCACTCACACACTCACTCATTTAATCATACACTTACTCATTCACTCACCCACTCACACACACTCACTCATTCACACACTCATTAATTCACTCACTCATTAATTCATTCACCCACTCACTCATTCATTCATTCATTCACTCACCCACTCATTCATCCACACACTCACTCATTCACACACTCACTAATTCACCAACTCACGGATTCACTCATACACTCACTCATACACTCACTCACACACTCACTAATTCACCCACTCACTCACCCACTCACACACCACACAGACACTCACTCATTCATTAACTCACTCATTCACTCATTCATTCGTGTACTCACACAGAGACAAAGCTCCACCAGGTAGCCTCTAGAAGTGCTGTAGGGGCAAGTGCTGTTGCATACACACACCACACAGACACTCACTCACACATTCACTCACTCACTCACACACTCAGCTATTCACTCACTCATTCACTCACTCACTCACACACTCAGCTATTCACTCACTCATTCACTCACTCACTCACACACTCACTCAGCTATTCACTCACTCATTCACCCACTCACTCACACACTCACTCACTCACACACTCAGCTATTCACTCACTCATTCACTCACTCACTCACTCACACACTCACTCAGCTATTCACTCACTCATTCACTCACTCACTCACACACTCACTCAGCTATTCACTCACTCATTCACTCACTCACACACACACTCAGCTATTTACTCACTCATTCACTCACTCACTCACACACTCACTCAGCTATTCACTCACTCATTCACTCACTCACTCACTCACACACTCAGCTATTCACTCACTCATTCACTCACTCACTCACTCACACACTCACTCAGCTATTCACTCACTCACACATTCACTCACTCACACACACACTCAGCTATTCACTCACTCATTCACTCACTCACTCACACACTCAGCTATTCACTCACTCATTCACTCACTCACTCACACACTCACTCAGCTATTCACTCACTCATTCACTCACTCACTCACACACTCACTCAGCTATTCACTCACTCATTCACTCACTCACTCACACACTCAGCTATTCACTCACTCATTCACCCACTCGCACACACACAGACAAAGGTCCCCCAGGTAGCCTCTAGCAGGCTGTAGGGGCAAGTGCTGTAGTCAGTAATAGCAGCAGCAGCAGTACAACCCATGGCACCTGCACGGTCTGTCACGTGACCTCCTCATGCACCTAGCCTGGCACAGCAGTACAACCCATGGCACCTGCAGGGTCTGTCACGTGACCTCCTCATGCACCTAGCCTGGCACAGCAGTACAACCCATGGCACCTGCAGGGTCTGTCACGTGACCTCCTCCTCATGCACCTAGCCTGGCACAGCAGTCAACCCATGGCACCTGCAGGGTCTGTCACGTGACCTCCTCATGCACCTAGCCTGGCACAGCAGTCAACCCACGGCACCTGCAGGGTCTGTCACGTGACCTCCTCCTCATGCACCTAGCCTGGCACAGCAGTCAACCCATGGCACCTGCAGGGTCTGTCACGTGACCTCCTCCTCATGCACCTAGCCTGGCACAGCAGTACAACCCATGGCACCTGCAGGGTCTGTCCCGTGACCTCCTCATGCACCTAGCCTGGCACAGCAGTACAACCCACGGCACCTGCAGGGTCTGTCCCGTGACCTCCTCATGCACCTAGCCTGGCACAGCAGTACAACCCATGGCACCTGCAGGGTCTGTCACGTGACCTCCTCCTCATGCACCTAGCCTGGCACAGCAGTACAACCCATGGCACCTGCAGGGTCTGTCACGTGACCTCCTCATGCACCTAGCCTGGCACAGCAGTACAACCCATGGCACCTGCAGGGTCTGTCACGTGACCTCCTCCTCATGCACCTAGCCTGGCACAGCAGTCAACCCATGGCACCTGCAGGGTCTGTCCCGTGACCTCCTCATGCACCTAGCCTGGCACAGCAGTACAACCCATGGCACCTGCAGGGTCTGTCACGTGACCTCCTCCTCATGCACCTAGCCTGGCACAGCAGTCAACCCATGGCACCTGCAGGGTCTGTCACGTGACCTCCTCCTCATGCACCTAGCCTGGCACGGCAGTACAACCCATGGCACCTGCAGGGTCTGTCACGTGACCTCCTCCTCATGCACCTAGCCTGGCACAGCAGTACAACCCGTGACACCTGCTGGGTCTGTCACGTGACCTCCTCCTCCTGCACCTAGCCTGGCACAGCAGTCAACCCATGGCACCTGCAGGGTCTGTGTGCCAGGCTCGGTGCACCGGTCGTCTGTGCCAGGCTCGGTGCACCGGTCGTCTGTGCCAGGCTAGGTGCACCGGTCGCCTGTGCCAGGCTAGGTGCACCGGTCGCCTGTGCCAGGCTAGGTGCACCGGTCGCCTGTGCCAGGCTAGGTGCACCGGTCGCCTGTGCCAGGCTAGGTGCACCGGTCGCCTGTGCCAGGCTAGGTGCACCGGTCGCCTGTGCCAGGCTAGGTGCACCGGTCGCCTGTGCCAGGCTAGGTGCACCGGTCGCCTGTGCCAGGCTAGGTGCACCGGTCGCCTGTGCCAGGCTAGGTGCACCGGTCGCCTGTGCCAGGCTCGGTGCACCGGTCGCCTGTGCCAGGCTCGGTGCACCGGTCGCCTGTGCCAGGCTCGGTGCACCGGTCGCCTGTGCCAGGCTAGGTGCACCGGTCGCCTGTGCCAGGCTAGGTGCACCGGTCGCCTGTGCCAGGCTAGGTGCACCGGTCGCCTGTGCCAGGCTAGGTGCACCAGTCGTCTGTGCCAGGCTAGGTGCACCGGTCGTCTGTGCCAGGCTCGGTGCACCAGAGTGGTCGTCTTTGCCTCTGCGTTGAAGCAAAACTGGAAGATGTACGCCCCCTGGTGGAGGAGACGGCGCGAAACGTCACCGACTTGGCAACAGCAGAGGCACACACACACACACCTACACACACACCTACACACACACCTACACACACACCTACACACACACCTACACACACACACACCTACACACACACACACCTACACACACACACACCTACACACACACCTACACACACACACACCTACACACACACCTACACACACACCTACACACACACCTACACACACACCTACACACACACCTACACACACACACACCTACACACACACACACCTACACACACACCTACACACAGACACACACCTACACACACATCTACACACACACCTACACACACATCTACACACACACCTACACACACACCTACACACACATCTACACACAGACACACATCTACACACACAGACACCTACACACACACCCCTACACACACCTACACACACACCTACACACACACACACCTACACACACACCTACACACACACCTACACACACACACCTACACACACACACATCTACACACACAGACACCTACACACACACACCTACACACACACACATCTACACACACACACCTACACACACACACATCTACACACACACACACACACACCTACACACACACACACCTACACACACATCTACACACACCTACACACATCTACACACACACACACACACATCTACACACACCTACACACACACACCCATCTACACACACACACATCTACACACACACACCTACACACACACCTACACACACATCTACACACACACACACACCTACACACACACACACCTACACACACATCTACACACAGACACACACCTACACACACACCTACACACACACACCTACACACACACACACCTACACACACGCACACACACACCTACACACACACACACACACCTACACACACAAACCTACACACACACACCTACACCTACACACACACACCTACACACAGACACCTACACACACACATACACACACACACCTACACCTACACACACACCTACACACACAGACACACACACACAGACACCTACACACACACAGACACACCTACACACACACAGACACACCTCCACACACACACCTACACACACACACAGACACCTACACACACACAGACACACCTCCACGCACACAGACACACCTACACACACACACCTACACACACACAGACACACCTACACACACCTACACACACACCTACACACACACCTACACACACACAGACACACCTACACACACACCTACACACACCTACACACACACAGACACACCTACACACTCACAGACACACCTACACACACACACACCTACACACACACCTACACACACACACACACCTACACACACCTACACACACCTACATACACACACACCTACACACCTACACACACACCTACACACACACCTACACACACACACACACCTACACACACACACCTACACACACACACACCTACACACACACAGACACACCTACACACACACCTACACACACACCTACACACACACCTACACACACACACCTACACACACACAGACACCTACACACACCTACACACACACACAGTGACAGTGACACACACCTACACACACACACACCTACACACACACACACACCTACACACACCTACACACACACCTACACACACACACACCTACACACACACAGACACACCTACACACACACCTACACACACACCTACACACACACCTACACACACACACACCTACACACACACCTACACACACACAGACACACACACACACCTACACACACACACACACACCTACACACACACAGACACACACACATACACCTACACACACACACCTACACACACACCTACACACACACAGACACACACACACACCTACACACACACAGACACACACACACACCTACACACACACACACACACACCTACACACACACACCCCTACACACACACACAGTGACAGTGACACACACCTACACACACCTACACACACACACACACCTACACACACACACACCTACACACACACCTACACACACACACACCTACACACACACAGACACACCTACACACACACCTACACACACACCTACACACACACCTACACACACACACACCTACACACACACCTACACACACACAGACACACACACACACCTACACACACACACACACACCTACACACACACAGACACACACAGACACACCTACACACACACACCTACACACACACCTACACACACACAGACACACACACACACCTACACACACACAGACACACACACACACACCTACACACACACACCCCTACACACACACACAGTGACAGTGACACACACCTACACACACACACACCTACACACACACACACACCTACACACACACACACCTACACACACACCTACACACACACACACCTACACACACACAGACACACCTACACACACACCTACACACACACCTACACACACACCTACACACACACACACCTACACACACACCTACACACACACAGACACACACACACCTACACACACACACACACCTACACACACACAGACACACACACACACACCTACACACACACACCTACACACACACCTACACACACACAGACACACACACACACCTACACACACACAGACACACACACACACCTACACACACACACACACACACCTACACACACACACCCCTACACACACACACAGTGACAGTGACACACACCTACACACACCTACACACACACACACACCTACACACACACACACCTACACACACACCTACACACACACACACCTACACACACACAGACACACCTACACACACACCTACACACACACCTACACACACACCTACACACACACACACCTACACACACACCTACACACACACAGACACACACACACACCTACACACACACACACACACCTACACACACACACACACACACACACACACCTACACACACACACCTACACACACACCTACACACACACACACACCTACACACACACAGACACACACACACACCTACACACACACACCTACACACACACACCTACACACACACACACACACACACCTACATACACACACCTACATACACACACACCTACACACACACACCTACACACACACACACCTACACACACACACACCTACACACACACACAGTGACAGTGACACACACCTACACACACCTACACACACACACACACACACCTACACACACACACCCCTACACACACACACAGTGACAGTGACACACACCTACACACACCTACACACACACACACACACCTACACACACACACACCTACACACACACCTACACACACACACACCTACACACACACAGACACACCTACACACACACCTACACACACACCTACACACACACCTACACACACACCTACACACACACACACCTACACACACACCTACACACACACAGACACACACACACACCTACACACACACACACACACCTACACACACACAGACACACACACACACACCTACACACACACACCTACACACACACCTACACACACACAGACACACACACACACCTACACACACACAGACACACACACACACCTACACACACACACCTACACACACACACACCTACACACACACACACCTACACACACACAGACACACACACCTACACACACACCTACACACACACAGACACACACACACACACCTACACACACACACCTACACACACACAGACACACACACACACCTACACACACACAGACACACACACACACCTACACACACACACCTACACACACACACACCTACACACACACAGACACACACACCTACACACACACACACACCTACACACACACACACACACCTACACACACACACACCTACACACACACACAGTGACAGTGACACACACCTACACACACACACACCTACACACACCCCTACACACACACACACACACCTACACACACACACACCTACACACACACAGACACACACACACACCTACACACACACACAGTGACACACACCTACACACACACACCTACACACACACACACACACCCCTACACACACACACACACACCTACACACACACACACCTACACACACAGACACACACACACACAGACACACACACACACCTACACACACACACACCTACACACACACACACACCTACACACACACACCTACACACACACACACCTACACACACACACACACACACACCTACACACACACACACCTACACACACACACACACCTACACACACACACACACCTACACACACACACCTACACACACACAGTGACAGTGACACACACACACCTACACACACACCTACACACACACACACACACCTACACACACACACACCTACACACACACACACCTACACACACACCTACACACACACACACACCTACACACACACACACCTACACACACACACACCTACACACACACACACACCTACACACACACACACACCTACACACACACACACCTACACACACACACACACACACCTACACACACAGACACACCTACACACACACACACCTACACACACACACACACCTACACACACACACACACACCCCTACACACACACACACACCTACACACACACCTACACACCTACACACACACACACACACCTACACACACAGACACACCTACACACACACACACCTACACACACACACACACCTACACACACACACACCTACACACACACACACACCTACACACACACACACCTACACACACACACACCTACACACACACCTACACACCTACACACACACACACACACCTACACACACACACACACCTACACACACACCTACACACCTACACACACACACACACACCTACACACACACACACCTACACACACACACACACACCTACACACACACACACACCTACACACACACACACCTACACACACACACACACCTACACACACACACACCTACACACACACACACCTACACACACACCTACACACCTACACACACACACACACACCTACACACACACACACACCTACACACACACCTACACACCTACACACACACACACACACCTACACACACACACACCTACACACACACACACACACCTACACACACACACACACCTACACACACACACACCTACACACACACACACACCTACACACACACACAGTGACAGTGACACACACCAAAGTTTATTTTCGCTATCTCATCAATGAGTCCAGCAGCAACATCACCACCCAGTCGTCCACCCTCCTCAGAGTCATCCACTCCCCTCATGGTGGACAAGTCGTCCACCCTCCTCAGAGTCATCCACTCCCCTCATGATGGACAAGTCGTCCACCCTCCTCAGAGTCATCCACTCCCCTCATGATGGACAAGTCGTCCACCCTCCTCAGAGTCATCAACTCCCCTCATGGTGGACAAGTCGTCCACCCTCCTCAGAGTCATCCACTCCCCTCATGGTGGACAAGTCGTCCACCCTCCTCAGAGTCATCCACTCCCCTCATGGTGGACAAGTCGTCCACCCTCCTCAGAGTCCTCAACTCCCCTCATGGTGGACAAGTCGTCCACCCTCCTCAGAGTCATCAACTCCCCTCATGGTGGACAAGTCGTCCACCCTCCTCAGAGTCATCCACTCCCCTCATGGTGGACAAGTCGTCCACCCTCCTCAGAGTCATCCACTCCCCTCATGGTGGACAAGTCGTCCACCCTCCTCAGAGTCGTCCACTCCCCTCATGGTGGACAAGTCGTCCACCCTCCTCAGAGTCGTCCACTCCCCTCATGGTGGACAAGTCGTCCACCCTCCTCAGAGTCGTCCACTCCCCTCATGGTGGACAAGTCGTCCACCCTCCTCAGAGTCGTCCACTCCCCTCATGGTGGACAAGTCGTCCACCCTCCTCAGAGTCGTCCACTCCCCTCATGGTGGACAAGTCGTCCACCCTCCTCAGAGTCGTCCACTCCCCTCATAGTTGTCCACCCCCCTCATGGTGTAGAAGTCGTCCCCTCAGAGTCATCCCCTCGTGGTGGAGTAGAAGTCGTCCACCACCCTCATGGTGGAGTAGAAGTCGTCCCCTCGTGGTGGAGAAGTCGTCCCCTTCTTGTGGTGGAGTAGAAGTTGTCCACCCCTCTTGGTGGAGTAAAAGTTGTCCACCCCTCATGGTGGAGTAAAAGTTGTCCACCCCTCATGGTGGAGTAGAAGTCGTCCCCTCGTGGTGGAGAAGTCGTCCCCTCCTTGTGGTGGAGTAGAAGTCGTCCACCCCTCGTGGTGGAGTAGAAGTCGTCCCCTCATAGTCGCCCCCTCCTTGTAGTGGAGTAGAAGTCGTCCACCCCCCTCGTGGTGGAGTAGAAGTCGTCCCCTCCTCTCATGGTGGACAAGTTGTCCACCCCTCGTGGTGGAGTACAAGTCGTCCACCCCTCAGAGCGAGTCGGAGTCAGAGTCGTCCCCCCGTGGCTTCGTGAGGCACTCAAGTTCCTCACCGTCCTGGAGACACAAAGACAAAGTTCCCCCAGGTAGCCTTAGACAGGCCGTTGGGGCAAGTGCTGTCATCACACACAAAGATAAAGGTGCCCCCAGGTAGCCTTAGACAGGCCGTTGGGGCAAGTGCTGTCATCACACACAAAGACAAAGGTGCCCCCAGGTAGCCTTAGACAGGCCGTTGGGGCAAGTGCTGTCATCACACACAAAGATAAAGGTGCCCCCAGGTAGCCTTAGACAGGCCGTTGGGGCAAGTGCTGTCATCACACACAAAGACAAAGGTGCCCCCAGGTAGCCTTAGACAGGCCGTTGGGGCAAGTGCTGTCATCACACAGACAAAGTTCCCCCAGGTAGCCTTAGACAGACCGTTGGGGCAAGTGCTGTCATCACACAGACAAAGTTCCCCCAGGTAGCCTTAGACAGACCGTTGGGGCAAGTGCTGTCATCACACACAAAGACAAAGTTCCCCCAGGTAGCCTTAGACAGACCGTTGGGGCAAGTGCTGTCATCACACACAAAGACAAAGTTCCCCCAGGTAGCCTTAGACAGGCCGTTGGGGCAAGTGCTGTCATCACACACAAAGATAAAGGTGCCCCCAGGTAGCCTTAGACAGGCCGTTGGGGCAAGTGCTGTCATCACACACAAAGACAAAGGTGCCCCCAGGTAGCCTTAGACAGGCCGTTGGGGCAAGTGCTGTCATCACACAGACAAAGTTCCCCCAGGTAGCCTTAGACAGACCGTTGGGGCAAGTGCTGTCATCACACAGACAAAGTTCCCCCAGGTAGCCTTAGACAGACCGTTGGGGCAAGTGCTGTCATCACACACAAAGACAAAGTTCCCCCAGGTAGCCTTAGACAGGCCGTTGGGGCAAGTGCTGTCATCACACACAAAGATAAAGGTGCCCCCAGGTAGCCTTAGACAGGCCGTTGGGGCAAGTGCTGTCATCACACACAAAGACAAAGGTGCCCCCAGGTAGCCTTAGACAGGCCGTTGGGGCAAGTGCTGTCATCACACAGACAAAGTTCCCCCAGGTAGCCTTAGACAGACCGTTGGGGCAAGTGCTGTCATCACACAGACAAAGATAAAGGTGCCCCCAGGTAGCCTTAGACAGACCGTTGGGGCAAGTGCTGTCATCACACACAAAGACAAAGTTCCCCCAGGTAGCCTTAGACAGACCGTTGGGGCAAGTGCTGTCATCACACACAAAGACAAAGGTCCCCCAGGTAGCCTTTAACACACCGTTGGGGCAAGTGCTTAATCAGATTGTGTGTTGGGTGGTGGCGGGTTTGACAACACAACATTTATTTATTTTTATAGCAGCAGCAGCAGCCTTCACGAGCCTCCTCCACAGAGGCCGATTTTGACACCGCTGGTACCGGTCATCGGCAAGTCCACTCAGCTCCACGTCCTCCTGTACCACATCACTCCATCTCCTCTCTAGCCCGTGTCACTCACACACTCACCCACTCACTCACCCACTCACTCACACACTCACCTACTCACTCACCCACCCACTAACTCACCCACACACTCACCCACTCACCCATCACTCCATCTCTTCTCTAGCCCGTGTCACTCACACACTCACCCACTCACTCACCCACTCACTCACACACTCACTCACACACTCA
>NW_027620583.1:124547-172047 GCF_964198595.1 Lampetra fluviatilis | reverse complement strand
GGTTGGTGGGTGGGTGGGTGAGTGAGTGGGTGGGTGAGAGGGTGAGTGAGTGGGTGGGTGGGTGAGTGAGTGGGTGGGTGAGAGGGTGGGTGAGTGGGTGGGTGGGTGGGTGAGTGGGTGGGTGAGTGGGTGGGTGAGTGGGTGGGTGGGTGGGTGGGTGGGTGAGTGAGTGGGTGGGTGGGTGGGTGAGTGGGTGGGTGGGTGAGTGGGTGGGTTGGTGGGTGGGTGGGTGGGTGAGTGAGTGGGTGAGTGAGTGGGTGGGTGGGTGGGTGAGTGGGTGGGTGAGTGGGTGGGTGGGTGGGTGGGTGGGTGAGTGAGTGGGTGAGTGAGTGGGTGGGTGGGTGGGTGGGTGGGTGAGTGGGTGAGTGAGTGGGTGGGTGGGTGGGTGGGTGGGTGGGTGAGTGGGTGGGTGGGTGGGTGAGTGGGTGAGTGGGTGGGTGGGTGGGTGGGTGGGTGGGTGGGTGGGTGAGTGGGTGGGTGGGTGAGTGGGTGGGTGAGTGGTGAGTGGGTGGGTGGGTGGGTGGGTGGGTGGGTGGGTGAGTGGGTGAGTGGGTGGGTGGGTGAGTGGGTGAGTGGGTGAGTGGGTGGGTGAGTGGGTGGGTGGGTGAGTGGGTGGGTGGGTGGGTGGGTGGGTGAGTGGGTGGGTGGGTGGGTGGGTCGGTGAGTGGGTGGGTGGGTGGGTGGGTGGGTGGGTGGGTGGGTGAGTGGGTGGGTGGGTGGGTGGGTGAGTGGGTGGGTGGGTGGGTGAGTGGGTGGGTGAGTGGGTGGGTGAGTGGGTGGGTGGGTGGGTGGGTGAGTGGGTGGGTGGGTGAGTGGGTGGGTGGGTGGGTGAGTGGCTGGGTGGGTGGGTGGGTGGGTGAGTGAGTGGGTGGGTGAGAGGGTGGGTGAGTGGGTGGGTGGGTGAGTGAGTGGGTGGGTGAGAGGGTGAGTGAGTGGGTGGGTGGGTGAGTGAGTGGGTGGGTGAGAGGGTGGGTGAGTGGGTGGGTGGGTGAGTGGGTGGGTGAGTGGGTGGGTGAGTGGGTGGGTGGGTGGGTGGGTGAGTGAGTGGGTGGGTGGGTGAGTGGGTGGGTGGGTGAGTGGGTGGGTTGGTGGGTGGGTGGGTGGGTGAGTGAGTGGGGTGGGTGGGTGGGTGGGTGGGTGGGTGGGTGAGTGGGTGGGTGAGTGGGTGGGTGGGTGGGTGGGTGGGTGGGTGAGTGAGTGGGTGAGTGAGTGGGTGGGTGGGTGGGTGGGTGAGTGGGTGAGTGAGTGGGTGAGTGAGTGGGTGGGTGGGTGGGTGGGTGGGTGGGTGGGTGAGTGGGTGGGTGGGTGAGTGGGTGAGTGGGTGGGTGGGTGGGTGGGTGGGTGGGTGGGTGGGTGAGTGGGTGGGTGAGTGGGTGAGTGGGTGGGTGGGTGGGTGGGTGGGTGGTGAGTGGGTGGTGGGTGGGTGGGTGAGTGGGTGAGTGGGTGAGTGGGTGGGTGAGTGGGTGGGTGGGTGAGTGGGTGGGTGGGTGGGTGGGTGAGTGGGTGGGTGGGTGGGTGGGTGGGTCGGTGAGTGGGTGGGTGGGTGGGTGGGTGAGTGGGTGGGTGGGTGGGTGGGTGAGTGGGTGGGTGGGTGGGTGAGTGGCTGGGTGGGTGGGTGGGTGGGTGGGTGGGTGAGTGGGTGGGTGGGTGAGTGGGTGGGTGAGTGGGTGGGTGGGTGGGTGGGTGGGTGGGTGAGTGGGTGGGTGGGTGGGTGGGTGAGTGGGTGGGTGGGTGAGTGGCTGGGTGGGTGGGTGGGTGAGTGGGTGGGTGGGTGGGTGAGTGGGTGGGTGGGTGAGTGGGTGAGTGGGTGGGTGAGTGGGTGAGTGGGTGAGTGGGTGGGTGAGTGGGTGAGTGGGTGGGTGAGTGGGTGGGTGAGTGAGTGGGTGAGTGAGTGGGTGAGTGGGTGGGTGAGTGGGTGGGTGGGTGGGTGGGTGAGTGGGTGAGTGAGTGGGTGGGTGAGTGGGTGGGTGGGTGGGTGAGTGGGTGGGTGGGTGAGTGGGTGAGTGGGTGAGAGGGTGGGTGAGTGGGTGAGAGGGTGGGTGGGTGGGTGAGTGGGTGGGTGAGTGGGTGGGTGGGTGGGTGAGTGGGTGGGTGGGTGAGTGGGTGGGTCGGTGAGTGGGTGGGTGGGTGAGTGGGTGGGTGGGTGGGTGGGTGAGTGGGTGGGTGGGTGGGTGAGTGGGTGGGTGGGTGAGTGGGTGAGTGAGTGGGTGAGTGGGTGGGTGGGTGAGTGAGTGGGTGAGTGGGTGGGTGGGTGAGTGGGTGGGTGCGTGAGTGGGTGGGTTGGTGGTTGGGTGGGTGGGTGAGTGAGTGGGTGGGTGGGTGAGTGAGTGGGTGGGTGAGTGAGTGGGTGAGTGGGTGGGTGAGTGGGTGGGTGGGTGAGTGGGTGGGTGGGTGGGTGAGTGGGTGGGTGGGTGGGTGAGTGAGTAAGTGGGTGGGTGGGTGAGTGAGTAAGTGGGTGGGTGGGTGAGTAGGTGGGTGGGTGGGTGGGTGAGTGGCTGGGTGAGTAGCTGGGTGAGCGAGTGAGTGAGTGAGTGAGTGAGTGGGTGAGTGGGTGGGTGAGTGAGTGAGTGAGTGGGTGGGTGAGTGGGTGAGTAGCTGGGTTAGTGGGTGAGTGAGTGGCTGTGTGAGTGGGTGATTGGCTGGGTGAGTGGCTGGGTGAGCGGGTGGTGAGTGGGTGGGTGAGTGGCTGGGTGAGTGAGTGAGTGGGTGGATGAGTGAATGAGTTGGTGGGTGAGTGAGTGAGTGGCTGGGTGAGTGGGTGGGTGAGTGGCTGAGTGAGTGAGTGAGTGGGTGAGTGAGTGGGTGAGTGGCTGGGTGAGTGGCTGGGTGAGCAGGTGGTGAGTGGGTGGTGAGCACCTCTGATGAAGGTGAGCGCCAGACACACGAGCAGCTTGAGAGCTTCGGCTGCGAGGTTCACGCTCGCCGGGAGGAACTCAAAGCCACCTTGACACAGACACAGACAAAGGTGTCACCACACACAGGTAGCCCACGCAGGGAGGTGGGGGCAAGTGGTGTATAGTAGTGTAGTGTATAGTGTAGTGTATAGTAGTGTAGTGTATAGTGTAGTGTATAGTGTGTATAGGGTAGTGTATAGTGTAGTGTGTAGTGTATAGTGTATAGTAGTGTAGTGTGTAGTGTAGTAGTGTGGTGTGTAGTGTATAGTTTAGTGTATAGTGTAGTGTGTAGTGTATAGTGTAGTGTAGTGTATAGTGTAGTGTATAGTAGTGTAGTGTGTAGTGTATAGTAGTGTAGTGTAGTGTGTATAGGGTAGTGTATATTATTGTGTAGTGAATAGTGGTGTATTGTAGTGTATAATCGTGTAATGTATAGTACTGTAGTATATAGTGTAGTGTATAGTAGTGTAGTGTATAGTGGTGTAGTGTATAGTGGTGTAGTGTATAGTGTAGTGTATAGTGGTGTATAGTGTAGTGTATAGTAGTGTATTGTATAGTGTAGTGTATAGTGGTGTATAGTGTAGTGTATAGTAGTGTAGTGTATAGTAGTGTAGTGTATAGTGGTGTAGTGTATAGTGTAGTGTATAGCAGTGTAGTGTATTGGGTTGTGTAAAATGTAGTGTATAGTGTATAGTAGTGTCGTGAGTGAGTGGCTGGGTGAGTGAGTTTCTGGGTGAGTGAGTGGCTGGGTGAGTGAGTGGCTGGGTGAGTGGCTGGGTGAGTGAGTGCATGGCTGAGTTCGTGGCTGAGTGTGTGGGTGAGTGAGCGAGCGAGTGGCTGGGTGAGTGAGTGGCTGGGTGACTGAGTGGGTGAGTGAGTGGCTGAGTAAGTAGGTGGGTGAGCGAGCGAATGGCTGGGTGAGTGAGTGGCTGGGTGAGTGAGTGGCTGGGTGAGTGAGTGGCTGGGTGAGTGAGTGGCTGGGTGAGTGAGTGGCTGAGTGAGTGAGTGAGTGGCTGGGTAAGTGAGTGGCTGGGTGAGTGAGCGAGTGGCTGGGTGAGTGAGTGGGTGAGTGAGTGGCTGAGTAAGTAGGTGGGTGAGCGAGCGAATGGCTGGGTGAGTGAGTGGCTGGGTGAGTGAGTGGCTGGGTGAGTGAGTGGCTGGGTGAGTGAGTGCATGGCTGAGTTCGTGGCTGAGTGTGTGGGTGAGCGAGCGAGTGACTGGGTGAGTGAGCGAGTGGCTGGGTGAGTGAGTGAGTGGCTGGGTGAGTGAGTGCATGGCTGAGTTCGTGGCTGAGTGTGTGGGTGAGTGAGTGAGCGAGTGGCTGGGTGAGCGAGTGGCTGGGTGACTGAGTGAGCGAGCGAGTGACTGAGTGGGTGAGTGAGCGAGTCTCTCACCGCTGGTGGACGCCAGCTTGATGAGGAGCACACGGCTGGAGGAGAGGCTCACGTAGATGGCTCCCAGAGCCAGGGCTCGGAGCCAGGGGGGGCCAGACCCCCACTGGGAGACTCTGATGCACCCCCACACACGGCATCCAGAGCCCATAGCCGCCACCACCACTACTATCACCACCACCACCACTATCACCACCACCACCACCACTACTATCACCACCACCACCACTACTATCACCACCACCACCACCACGACTATCACCACCACCACCACCACTACTATCACCACCACCACCACCACTCCACCACTACCAATACTACCACCAGCACACCACCACCACCACTACTATCACCACTACCACCACCACTCCACCACCACTACTACCACTACCACCACCACTATCACTCCACCACTCCACCACCACCACCACTACCACTCTACCACCACTCCACCACCACCACTATCACCACACCACCACTACCACCACCACCACCACCACCACCCCACCACCACCACGCCACCACCACCACTACCACCCCACCACCACTCCACCACCACCACTCCACCACCACTCCACCACTCCACCACACCCCCCCCCCCCCCCCCGCCGACCTTCGAGATTGGAACCTACGGACTGGTGGGGAGAGGAGATGGAGCGAAGAAATGGAATCAACAAGTGGATTGGTGGGTGGGTGAGTGGGTGGGTGAGTGGGTGGGTGAGTGAGTGGGTGGGTGAGTGGGTGAGTGGGTGAGTGGGTGGGTGAGTGGGTGGGTGAGTGGGTGAGTGAGTGGGTGGGTGAGTGGGTGAGTGGGTGAGTGGGTGGGTGGGTGGGTGAGTGGGTGGGTGGGTGGGTGAGTGGGTGGGTGGGTGGGTGAGTGGGTGGGTGAGTGGGTGGGTGAGTGGGTGGGTGAGTGGGTGGGTGAGTGGGTGGGTGGGTGAGTGGGTGAGTGGGTGGGTGAGTGGGTGGGTGAGTGGGTGGGTGGGTGGGTGGGTGAGTGGGTGGGTGGGTGGGTGAGTGGGTGGGTGAGTGGGTGGGTGAGTGAGTGGGTGGGTGAGTGGGTGGGTGGGTGAGTGGGTGGGTGGGTGAGTGGGTGGGTGAGTGGGTGAGTGGGTGGGTGGGTGAGTGGGTGGGTGGGTGAGTGGGTGAGTGGGTGGGTGAGTGGGTGGGTGGGTGAGTGGGTGGGTGAGTGGGTGGGTGAGTGGGTGGGTGGGTGAGTGGGTGAGTGGGTGAGTGGGTGGGTGAGTGGGTGGGTGGGTGGGTGAGTGGTTGAGTGGGTGGGTGGGTAAGTGGGTGGGTGATTAAGTGGGTGGGTGAGTGGGTAGGTGGGTGGGTGAGTGGGTGGGTGAGTGGGTGACGGAATGGGTGGGTGAGTGGGTAGGTGGGTGGGTGAGTGGGTGGGTGAGTGCGTGGTTGAGTGGGTGGATAGGTAAGTGGGTGGGTGGGTGAGTGGGTGGGTGGGTGAGTGGTTGAGTGGGTGGGTAAGTGGGTGGGTGATTAAGTGGGTGAGTGAGTGGGTAGGTGGGTGGGTGAGTGGGTGGGTGAGTGGGTGACGGAATGGGTGGGTGAGTGGGTAGGTGGGTGGGTGAGTGGGTGGGTGAGTGCGTGGTTGAGTGGGTGGATGGGTAAGTGGGTGGGTGAGTGGGTGGGTGGGTGAGTGGTTGAGTGGGTGGGTAAGTGGGTGGGTGAGTGGGTGGGTGGGTAAGTGGGTGGGTGAGTGGGTGGGTGGGTGGATAAGTGGGTGGGTGAGTGGGTGGGTGAGTGGGTGGGTGAATGGGTGGGTAAGTCGGTGGGTGAGTGGGTGGGTGAGTGGGTGGGTGAGTGCGTTGTTGAGTGGGTGAGTGGGTGAGTGGGTAGGTGGGTGAGTGGGTTGGTGAATGGGTAGGTGGGTGGATGAGTGGGTGAGTGAGTGGGTAGGTGAATGGGTAGGTGGGTGAGTGGGTGGGTGGGTAAATAGGTGAATGGGTGGGTGAGTGGGTAGGTGGGTGGGTGAGTGGGTAGGTGGGTGGGTGAGTGGGTAGGTGGGTGGGTGAGTGGGTAGGTGGGTGGGTAGGTGGGTGGTTAGGTGGGTGAGTGGGTGGATGAGTGGGTGGGTGAGTGGGTGGATGAGTGGGTGGGTGAGTGGGTAGGTGGGTGAGTGGTTAGGTGGGTGAGTGGGTTGGTGGGTGAGTGGGTGACTGAGTGGGTAGGTGGGTGGGTGAGTGGGTAGGTGGATGAGTGGATAGGTGAGTGGGTTGGTGGGTGAGTGGGTGGGTAAATGTGTGGGTTGGTGAGTGGGTGGGTGAGTGGGTTGGTGGGTGAGTGGGTTGGTGGGTGAGTGGGTTGGTGGGTGAGTGGGTTGGTGGGTGAGTGGGTTGGTGGGTGAGTGGGTGACTGAGTGGGTAGGTGGGTGGGTGAGTGGGTTGGTGGGTGAGTGGGTTGGTGGGTGAGTGGGTTGGTGGGTGAGTGGGTTGGTGGGTGAGTGGGTTGGTGGGTGAGTGGGTTGGTGGGTGAGTGGGTGACTGAGTGGGTAGGTGGGTGGGTGAGTGGGTAGGTGGGTGAATGGGTCGGTGAGTGAGTGGGTAGGTGGGTGAGTGGGTAGGTGGGTGGATAGGTGGGTGAGTGGGTTGGTGGGTGAGTGGGTGGGTAAATGTGTGGGTTGGTGAGTGGGTGGGTGAGTGGGTTGGTGGGTGAGTGGGTTGGTGGGTGAGTGGGTGGGTGAATGTGTGGGTTGGCGAGTGGGTGGGTGAGTGGGTTGGTGGGTGAGTGGGTAGGTGGGTGGGTGAGTGGGTAGGTGGGTGGGTGAGTGGGTAGGTGGGTGGGTAGGTGGGTGGTTAGGTGGATGAGTGGGTGGATGAGTGGGTGGGTGAGTGGGTGGATGAGTGGGTGGGTGAGTGGGTAGGTGGGTGAGTGGTTAGGTGGGTGAGTGAGTTGGTGGGTGAGTGGGTGACTGAGTGGGTAGGTGGGTGGGTGAGTGGGTTGGTGGGTGAGTGGGTGGGTAAATGTGTGGGTTGGTGAGTGGGTGGGTGAGTGGGTTGGTGGGTGAGTGGGTTGGTGGGTGAGTGGGTTGGTGGGTGAGTGGGTTGGTGGGTGAGTGGGTTGGTGGGTGAGTGGGTGACTGAGTGGGTAGGTGGGTGGGTGAGTGGGTAGGTGGGTGAATGGGTCGGTGAGTGGGTTGGTGGGTGAGTGGGTAGGTGGGTGGATAGGTGGGTGAGTGGGTTGGTGGGTGAGTGGGTGGGTAAATGTGTGGGTGGGTGAGTGGGTAGGTGGGTGGGTAGGTGGGTGGTTAGGTGGGTGAGTGGGTGGATGAGTGGGTGGGTGAGTGGGTAGGTGGGTGAGTGGTTAGGTGGGTGAGTGGTTAGGTGGGTGAGTGGGTTGGTGGGTGAGTGGGTTGGTGGGTGAGTGGGTGACTGAGTGGGTAGGTGGGTGGGTGAGTGGGTAGGTGGGTGAGTGGATAGGTGAGTGGGTTGGTGGGTGAGTGGGTGGGTAAATGTGTGGGTTGGTGAGTGGGTGGGTGAGTGGGTTGGTGGGTGAGTGGGTGGGTGAGTGGGTGGGTGGGTGAGTGGGTGGGTGAGTGGGTTGGTGGGTGAGTGGGTGGGTGAATGTGTGGGTTGGTGAGTGGGTGGGTGAGTGGGTTGGTGGGTGAGTGGGTGGGTGAGTGGGTGGGTGAATGTGTGGGTTGGCGAGTGGGTGGGTGAGTGGGTTGGTGGGTGAGTGGGTAGGTGGGTGAGTGGGTAGGTGGGTGGATAGGTGGGTGAGTGGGTGGGTGAGTGGGTGGGTGAGTGGGTGGGTGAATGTGTGGGTTGGCGAGTGGGTGGGTGAGTGGGTTGGTGGGTGAGTGGGTAGGTGGGTGGATAGGTGGGTGAGTGGGTGGGTGAGTGGGTGGGTGAGTGGGTAGGTGAATGAGTGGGTTGGTGAATGGCTGAGTGGGTGAATGCGTGGGCGGGTGATGTTGATGTTAGTGATGTCCCTGATGTTGTTGTTGATGTTAGTGATGTTAGTGATGTTGATGTTGTTGTTGTTGATGTTGTTGTCGCGCTACCTGTCCGCCAACTCCAACCTCCTCCCTCCACCTCGCGACCCGCCCTCTCCACGTGTCGTCACCTCCCACGTGGGCATCGGCGGAGCTTCCGCCCGTTCAGTTCCGCATATAAACAAACCTCTACGTCTTCCGGAAGATCCCCACCGGCTTAGTGAAGACCTCGATCGCTTTGCGTAGAACGTCTACCGTCTTCCGGAAGACGTCTACCGTCTTCCGGAAGATGTCTACCGTCTTCCGGAAGATGTCTACCGTCTTCCGGAAGACGCCTACCTTCTTACGGAAGATGTCTACCGTCTTCTGGAAGACGACTTCCGTCTTCTGGAAGAGCTCTACCGTCTTCCGGAAGACGACTTCCGTCTTCTGGAAGAGCTCTACCTTCTTCCGGAAGACGTCTACCGTCTTCTGGAAGACATCTACCGTCTTCTGGAAGACGTCTACCGTCTTCCAGAAGACGTCTATCGTCTTCCGGAAGGCGTCTACCGTCTTCTGGAAGACGTCTACCGTCTTCTGGAAGACGTCTACCGTCTTCCGGAAGACGTCTACCTGCTTTCGGAAGACGTCTACCGTCTTCTGGAAGATCCTTTCCCTTCTTCCGGAAGATGTCTACCGTCTTCCAGAAGACCTCCTACGTCTTCCGGAAGAGCTCCTACATCTTCCTCTTCCGGAAGAGCCCCTAACAATTGCGTAAGACCCTCTACCTCTTCCGGAAGACAAAAACCTCCGGCGCGTGACAGTCCCCCCCCCCCGCTGCCCCAGCCCCCCCCCCTCTACCCTCAACGTGACTTTCGCTGACGTAACGCTCACCCAACTTCCCGCGCATGCGCAGAAGCTTCTGGAACCCCCCTCTCCCCCCCCCCCCCAGAGTCTATATAAGGCCGGGGGGGGTGGGAGGCTGTCCCAGTGGAACCCGCCAAATCTCCTCAAGGTGACTTTTTGGCGTTGTTCAAGGCGGCCTCTCTCTCTCTCTCTCGCTCCTTCTCGGGATTTTCGCCGCTAAGATGCCTCGTGGAAGCCGCAGCAGAACCTCCAGGGCTCCCGCGCCCGCCGCTCGGTAAACACTTTCACCGCAACACACACGCGCCGTGAGGCGCTTTGGTGGAACGCGGCGAGCGAGGTAGGCCGCAACGCATCCTCGAGGGGTACCGCTCTTGCCTAGTCGCGCTGCCGGGGAAGGAGCGACGTCGCGCGGTTTGGCTCGGGTCGAAGGGGGAACATCTCCGTTGAGAGACAGACAGAGAGAGACAAAGGCGGTCGGGCGTGGTTGTGATGCTGGTCACCCACCCGTCCCTCTCGTGGCGACCTTCAGAGGCGCTGCTACTTGTCAACAGGCCTATTTCAGGCTTACACGGGGGATCTGTGTGTGTATCGGGGTGTACCTAGTCTGGTACAAGAGCTGTGTGTGTGTGTGTGTGTCAATGTGTGCCTAGCCTGGTATAAGAGCTGTCTGTGTGTGTGTCAATGTGTGTGTACTCGTATACACTACACTATACACTACACTATACACTACACTGCTATACACTACACTGCTATACACTACACTGCTATACACTACACTGCTATACACTACACTATACACTACACTATACACTGCACTATACACTACACTATACACTACACTATACACTACACTGCTATACACTACACTGCTATACACTACACTGCTATACACTACACCACTATACACTACACTATACACTACACTATACACTACACTACTATACACTACACTTTACACTACACTATACACTAAACTACTATACACTAATGTACACTACACTATACACTATACTATACACTACACTATGCACTACATTACACTATACACTACACTACTATACACTACACTTTACACTACACTATACACTAAACTACTATACACTAATGTACACTACACTATACACTATACTATACACTATACTATACACTACACTATACACTACACTATACACTACATTACACTATGCACTACACTATACACTACACTATACACTACACTATACACTACATTACACTATACACTATACTATACACTACACTATACACTACATTACACTATACACTATACTATACACTATACTATACACTACACTATACACTACACTATACACTACACTACTATACACTACACTACTATACACTACACTATACACCACGGAGACACACAGAGACACACAGAGACCCAAAGAGACCCACAGAGATCCACAGAGACACACAGAGACACACAGAGACACACAGAGACACACAGAGACTCACAGAGACCCAAAGATACCCAAAGATACCCAAAGATACCCAAAGATACCCACAGAGACCCACAGAGACCCACAGATACCCACAGATACCCACAGATACCCACCAAGACTTACAGAGACCCACAGAGACTCACATATACTCACATAGACTCACATAGACTCACAGAGACTCACAGAGACCCACAGAGACCCACAGAGACGCACAGAGACGCACAGAGACGCACAGAGACGCACAGAGACGCACAGAGACGCACAGAGACGCACAGAGACGCACAGAGACGCACAGAGACGCACAGAGACGCACAGAGACGCACAGATACCCACAGATACCCACAGAGACCCACAGAGACCCACAGAGACCCACAGAGACCCATCGTAGAGACCCATCGTAGAGACCCATCGTAGAGACCCACAGAGACCCACAGAGACCCACAGAGACCCACAGAGACCCACAGAGACACACAGAGACACACAGAGACCCATCGTAGAGACACATACCTACAGAGACACAGAGACACCCACAGAGACACATCATAGAGACATACCCACAGATACCCACAGAGACCCACAGAGACCCACAGAGACCCACAGAGACCCACAGAGACCCACAGAGACCCACAGATACCCACAGAGACCCACAGAGACCCACAGAGACCCACAGAGACCCACAGAGACCCACAGAGACGCACAGAGACGCACAGAGACGCACAGAGACGCACAGAGACGCACAGAGACGCACAGAGACGCACAGAGACGCACAGAGACGCACAGAGACGCACAGAGACGCACAGAGACCCACAGAGACCCACAGAGACCCACAGAGACGCACAGAGACGCACAGAGACGCACAGAGACGCACAGAGACGCACAGAGACGCACAGAGACCCACAGAGACCCTCAGATCCCCTCAGATCCCCTCAGATCCCCTCAGATCCCCTCAGATCCCCTCAGAGACCCACAGAGACTCACATATACCCAAAGATACCCACAGAGACCCAAAGATACCCAAAGATACCCACAGATACCCACAGAGACCCACAGAGACCCACAGAGACCCACAGAGACCCACAGAGACCCACAGAGACCCACAGAGACCCACAGAGACCCACAGAGACCCACAGAGACCCACAGATACCCACAGATACCCACAGATACCCACAGATACCCACCGAGACTCACCGAGACTCACAGAGACCCACTCTCGCAGACCTGTGCCGGTTTGAGCCAGGAAAGTCTGAGAGAGCCAGAGAGGATTGTGATGGCGAGTTCGACTGAGGCTGAGGTCACACAGAGGTCACGGAGTGGGGGGGGGGGGTCCGAGGGGTGACCCACGGCACCCGGCACACCACCTCTAGCAGAGACCCATAGTCAGAGACCCATAGAGACTCACAGAGACCCACACTCACAGACCCACAGAGACCCACACTCACAGAGACCCACACTCACAGAGACCCACACTCACAGAGACCCATAGAGACCCATAGAGACCCATAGAGACCCATAGAGACTCACAGAGACCCACACTCACAGACCCACAGAGACCCACACTCACAGAGACCCACACTCACAGAGACCCATAGAGACGCACAGAGACGCACAGAGACGCACAGAGACGCACAGAGACCCACAGAGACCCACAGAGACCCACAGAGACCCACAGAGACCCACAGAGACGCACAGAGACGCACAGAGACGCACAGAGACGCACAGAGACCCACAGAGACCCTCAGATCCCCTCAGATCCCCTCAGATCCCCTCAGATCCCCTCAGAGACCCACAGAGACTCACATATACCCAAAGATACCCACAGAGACCCAAAGATACCCACAGATACCCACAGAGACCCACAGAGACCCACAGAGACCCACAGATACCCACAGATACCCACCGAGACTCACCGAGACTCACAGAGACCCACTCTCGCAGACCTGTGCCGGTTTGAGCCAGGAAAGTCTGAGAGAGCCAGAGAGGATTGTGATGGCGAGTTCGACTGAGGCTGAGGTCACACAGAGGTCACGGAGTGGGGGGGGGGGTCCGAGGGGTGACCCACGGCACCCGGCACACCACCTCTAGCAGAGACCCATAGTCAGAGACCCATAGAGACTCACAGAGACCCACACTCACAGACCCACAGAGACCCACACTCACAGAGACCCACACTCACAGAGACCCACACTCACAGAGACCCATAGAGACCCATAGAGACCCATAGAGACTCACAGAGACCCACACTCACAGACCCACAGAGACCCACACTCACAGAGACCCACACTCACAGAGACCCACAGAGACCCACAGAGACCCACAGAGACCCACAGAGACCCACAGAGACCCACAGAGACCCACAGAGACCCACAGAGACACACAGAGACACACAGAGACACACAGAGACCCACACTCACAGAGACCCACAGAGACCCACAGAGACACACGGAGACCCACAGAGACCCACAGAGACCCACAGAGACCCACAGAGACCCACAGAGACCCACAGAGACCCACAGAGACCCACAGAGACCCACAGAGACACACAGAGACCCACAGAGACCCACACCCACAGAGACCCACAGAGACCCACAGAGACCCACAGAGACCCACAGAGACCCACAGAGACCCACAGAGACCCACAGAGACCCACAGAGACCCACAGAGACCCACAGAGACCCACAGAGACCCACAGAGACCCACAGAGACCCACAGAGACCCACAGAGACCCACAGAGACCCACAGAGACCCACAGAGACCCACAGATACCCACAGATACCCACAGATACCCACCGAGACTCACCGAGACTCACAGAGACCCACTCTCGCAGACCTGTGCCGGTTTGAGCCAGGAAAGTCTGAGAGAGCCAGAGAGGATTGTGATGGCGAGTTCGACTGAGGCTGAGGTCACACAGAGGTCACGGAGTGGGGGGGGGGGTCCGAGGGGTGACCCACGGCACCCGGCACACCACCTCTAGCAGAGACCCATAGTCAGAGACCCATAGAGACTCACAGAGACCCACACTCACAGACCCACAGAGACCCACACTCACAGAGACCCACACTCACAGAGACCCACACTCACAGAGACCCATAGAGACCCATAGAGACCCATAGAGACTCACAGAGACCCACACTCACAGACCCACAGAGACCCACACTCACAGAGACCCACACTCACAGAGACCCATAGAGACGCACAGAGACGCACAGAGACGCACAGAGACGCACAGAGACCCACAGAGACCCACAGAGACCCACAGAGACGCACAGAGACGCACAGAGACGCACAGAGACGCACAGAGACCCACAGAGACCCTCAGATCCCCTCAGATCCCCTCAGATCCCCTCAGATCCCCTCAGAGACCCACAGAGACTCACATATACCCAAAGATACCCACAGAGACCCAAAGATACCCACAGATACCCACAGAGACCCACAGAGACCCACAGAGACCCACAGAGACCCACAGATACCCACAGATACCCACCGAGACTCACCGAGACTCACAGAGACCCACTCTCGCAGACCTGTGCCGGTTTGAGCCAGGAAAGTCTGAGAGAGCCAGAGAGGATTGTGATGGCGAGTTCGACTGAGGCTGAGGTCACACAGAGGTCACGGAGTGGGGGGGGGGGGGTCCGAGGGGTGACCCACGGCACCCGGCACACCACCTCTAGCAGAGACCCATAGTCAGAGACCCATAGAGACTCACAGAGACCCACACTCACAGACCCACAGAGACCCACACTCACAGAGACCCACACTCACAGAGACCCACACTCACAGAGACCCATAGAGACCCATAGAGACCCATAGAGACTCACAGAGACCCACACTCACAGACCCACAGAGACCCACACTCACAGAGACCCACACCCACAGAGACCCACAGAGACCCACAGAGACCCACAGAGACCCACAGAGACCCACAGAGACCCACAGAGACACACAGAGACACACAGAGACACACAGAGACCCACACTCACAGAGACCCACAGAGACCCACAGAGACACACGGAGACCCACAGAGACCCACAGAGACCCACAGAGACCCACAGAGACCCACAGAGACCCACAGAGACCCACAGAGACCCACAGAGACCCACAGAGACCCACACTCACAGAGACCCACAGAGACACACGGAGACCCACAGAGTCCCACAGAGACCCACAGAGACCCACAGAGACCCACAGAGACCCACAGAGACCCACAGAGACCCACAGAGACCCACAGAGACCCACAGAGACCCACAGAGACCCACAGAGACCCACAGAGACCCACAGAGACCCACAGAGACCCACAGAGACACACAGAGACCCACACTCACAGAGACCCACACTCACAGAGACCCACGGAGACCCACAGAGACACACGGAGACCCACAGAGACCCACAGAGACCCACAGAGACCCACAGAGACCCACAGAGACCCACAGAGACCCACAGAGACACACAGAGACACACACTCACAGAGACCCACAGAGACCCACAGAGACCCACAGAGACCCACAGAGACCCACAGAGACCCACAGAGACCCACAGAGACACACAGAGACACACAGAGACACACAGAGACACACAGAGACACACAGAAACACACAGAGACACACACTCACAGAGACCCACAGAGACACACAGAGACACACAGAGACACACAGAGACCCACAGAGACACACACTCACAGAGACCCACACAGACACACAGAGACCCACAGAGACCCACAGAGACCCACAGAGACACACAGAGACACACAGAGACACACAGAGACACACAGAGACACACAGAGACACACAGAGACACACAGAGACACACAGAGACACACACTCACAGAGACCCATACCCACGGCACCCGGCACACCACCTCTAACATTCCTTGTAGACTAAAATAACGAAGAACCGTGGTGATCTTGCCGAGACCAGAAACGTCTCTTGCTAAGTCACCTTGACTTGGCAAGGGAGGTTTCTGTGCGGGGGTGGTGGGGTCTAACATTAACCCACTCACCTACTCACCCACTCACCTACTCACCCACTCACCTACTCACCCACTCACCTACCGACTCACGCACTCACTCACCTACCCACTCACTCACCTACCTACTCACCAACTCACTCACCCACTCACTCACCCACTCACTAACCCACACACTCATCCACCCACTCACTTACCCACCCACTCGCCACCTCACTCGCCTACCTACCCACTCACTCACCTACCCACCCACTCACCTACCTACGTACTCACCCACTCAGCTACCTACTCACTCACCCACTCACCTACCGACTCACTCACCCACTCACTCACCTACCCACTCACCCAATCAGCTACCTACTCACTCACCAACTCACTCACCTACCTACGCACTCACCCAATCAGCTACCTACTCACTCACCCACTCACCTACTCACCCACTCACCTACTCACCCACTCACCTACTCACCCACTCACCTACTCACCCACTCACCTACCTGCTCACTCACCTACCTACGCACTCACCTACTCAGCTACCTACTCACTCTCTCACCCACTCACCTACCGACTCACTCACTCACCCACTTACTCACCTACCCACTCAGTCACTCACCTACCCACTCAACCACACACTCATGTACTCACCCACTCACTTACCCACCCACTCGCCACCTCACTCGCCTACCTACCCACTCATTCACCTACCCACTCTCCCACCCACTCGCCCACCTACTCACTCACCCACCTACTCACTCACCCACTCACCCACCTACTCACCCATCCACTCACCCATCCACTCACTCACCCACTAACCCACTCACCCACCCACTCACCAACCCACTCTACCACTTACCCACCCACTCACCCCACCCACTCACCCACCCACTCACCCACCCACCCACTCACCCACTCACCCACCCACCAACCCACTCACCCACTCACCCACCCACTCACCCACCCACTCACCCACCCACCAACCCACTCACCCACCCACCAACCCACTCACCCACTCACCCATCCACTCACCCACTCACGCACCCACCAACCCACTCACCAACCCACCCACTCATCCACTCACTCACCCACTCACTCACTCACCCACTCACTCACCCATCCACTCACCCACCCACCAACCCACTCACCCACTCACCCACCCACTCACCAACCCACCCACTCACCCACCCACTCACCCACCAACCCACTCACCCACCCACTCACCAACCCACCCACCCACTCACTCACCCACCAACCCACTCACCCAACCACCCACTCACCAACCCACCCACTCATCCACTCACTCACCAACCCACTCACCCACTCACCCACCCACTCACCAACCCACTCACCCACCAACCCACCCACTCACCCACCCACTCACCCACCCACTCACCAACCCACCCACTCACTCACCCACCAACCCACTCATCCACCCACTCACCCACTCACCCACTCACCCACTCACCCACCCACTCACCCACTCACCCATCCACTCACCCACTCACCCACCCACAAACCCACTTTCCCACCTACCAACCCACCCACTCACCCACCCACTCACCCACCCACTCACCCACCCACTCACCCACCCACTCACCCACTCACCCATCCACTCACCCACTCACGCACCCACCAACCCACTCACCAACCCACCCACTCATCCACTCACTCACCAACCCACTCACCCACTCACCCACCCACTCACCAACCCACTCACCCACCAACCCACCCACTCACCCACCCACTCACCCACCCACTCACCAACCCACCCACTCACTCACCCACCAACCCACTCATCCACCCACTCACCCACCAACCCACTCATCCACCCACTCACCCACCAACCCACTCATCCACCCACCAACCCACTCATCCACCCACCCACCAACCAACCCACCCACCAACCCACTCACCCACCCACTCACCAACCCACCCACCAACCCACTCACCCACCCACCCACCCACTCACCAACCCACCCACCCACTCACTCACCCACCAACCCACCCACTCACCCACTCACCCACCCACTCACCCACCAACCCACTCACCCACTCACCCACCCACTCACCCACTCACCAACCCACCCACTCATCCACTCACTCACCCACTCACTCACTCACCCACTCACTCACCCATCCACTCACCCACCCACCAACCCACTCACCCACTCACCCACCCACTCACCAACCCACCCACTCACCCACCCACTCACCCACCAACCCACTCACCCACCCACTCACCCACCCACTCACCAACCCACCCACCCACTCACTCACCCACCAACCCACTCACCCAACCACCCACTCACCCACCCACTCACCCACCCACTCACCCACCCACAAACCCACTTACCCACCTACCAACCCACTCACCCACCCACTCACCCACCCACTCACCCACCCACCCACTCACCCACTCACTCACCCATCCACTCACCCACCCACCAACCCACTCACCCACTCACCCACCCACTCACCAACCCACTCACCCACCAACCCACCCACTCACCCACCCACTCACCCACCCACTCACCAACCCACCCACTCACCCACTCACCCACTCACTCACCCACCAACCCACTCATCCACCCACTCACCCACCAACCCACTCATCCACCCACTCACCCACCCACCCACTCACTCACCCACCAACCCACCCACTCACCCACTCACCCACCCACTCACCCACCAACCCACTCACCCACCCACTCACCCACCCACTCACCAACCCACCCACCCACTCACCCACCAACCCACCCACTCACCCACTCACCCACCCACTCACCCACCAACCCACTCACCCACTCACCCACCCACTCACCCACCCACCCACTCACCCACCCACCCACTCACTCACCCACCAACCCACCCACTCACCCAC
The DNA here is from genome assembly GCF_964198595.1 of Lampetra fluviatilis. Classification (NCBI taxonomy): domain Eukaryota; kingdom Metazoa; phylum Chordata; class Hyperoartia; order Petromyzontiformes; family Petromyzontidae; genus Lampetra; species Lampetra fluviatilis. Next base: position 153,659 of record NW_027620583.1, on the reverse strand, counting down.
TCACCCACCCACTCACCCACCAACCCACTCACCCACCAACCCACTCACCCACTCACCCACTCACCCACTCACCAACCCACCCACTCATCCACTCACTCACCCATTCACTCACTCACCCACTCACTCACCCATCCACTCACCCACCCACCAACCCACTCACCCACTCACCCACCCACCCACCAACCCACTCACCCACCCACTCACCCACCCACTCACCAACCCACCCACCCACTCACTCACCCACCAACCCACTCACCCAACCACCCACTCACCCACTCACCCACCCACTCACCCACTCACCCACCCACAAACCCACTTACCCACCTACCAACCCACTCACCCACCCACTCACCCACCCACTCACCCACCCACCCACTCACCCACCCACTCACCCACTCACCCACTCACTCACCCACTCACTCACCCATCCACTCACCCACCCACCAACCCACTCACCCACTCACCCACCCACTCACCAACCCACTCACCCACCAACCCACCCACTCACCCACCCACTCACCCACCCACTCACCAACCCACCCACTCACCCACTGACTCACCCACCAACCCACTCATCCACCCACTCACCCACCAACCCACTCATCCACCCACCAACCCACTCATCCACCCACCCACTCACCCACCCACCCACCAACCAACCCACCCACCAACCCACTCACCCACCCACTCACCAACCCACCCACCAACCCACTCACCCACCCACTCACCCACCCACCCACCCACTCACTCACCCACCAACCCACCCACTCACCCACTCACCCACCCACTCACCCACCAACCCACTCACCCACTCATCCACCCACTCACCCACTCACCCACCCACTCACCCACCAACCCACTCACCCACCCACCCACCAACCCACTCACCCACCCACCCACTAACCCACCAACCCACTCACCCTCCCACTCACCCATCCACTCACCCACCCACAAACCCACTCACCCACCCACCAACCCACTCACCCACTCACGCACTCACCAACCCACTCACCCACCCACTCACCAACCCACCCACTCACCCACCCACCAACCCACCCACCAACCCACTCACCCACCCACCAACCCACTCACCCACCCACTCACTCACCCACTCACCCACCAACCAACCCACCCACCCACTCACCCACCCACCCACTCACCAACCCACTCACCCACTCACCCACTCACCCACCCACTCACCCACCAACCCACTCACCCACTCACCAACCCACCCACTCACCCACTCACTCACCCACCAACCCACTCATCCACCCACTCACCCACTCACCCACTCACTCACCCACCCACCCACCCACTCACCAACCCACCCACCCACCAACTCACCTCTTTCCCCCCTCCCCCCCCTCCCCCCCCTCCCCCCTCCCCAGCGCGGCCCCTCCACGGCCCCCACCCCGCCCGGCCTCCTCCGTGGCCCCTCCCCCCACGGCGGGGCCCCCCATGGCCCCTCCCCCCATGGCCCCCACCCCCCGCCAGCCGGGCCTCATGGCTCAGATGGCCACGACGGCGGCCGGAGTGGCAGTTGGCTCCGCCATGGGTCACGTGCTGGGGGGGGCCCTCTCGGGGGCCATGGGGGGAGGGGCCGGGGGGGCGGAGGCACCCGCTGAGGCCGCACGCCCTGACGTCACCTACCAGGTGGGTGGGGGGTGTGGGGGGGAGTGGGTGGGGGGGAGTGGGTGGGGGGAGTGGGTGGGGGGGAGTGGGGGAGTGGGTGGGGTGGGGGTGGGTGGGTAGGTGAGTGAGTGGGTGGGTGGGTGAGTGAGTGGGTGGGTTAGTGAGTGGGTGGGTGGGTGGGTGGGTGGGTGAGTGGGTGGGTGGGTGGGTGAGTGGGTGGGTGGGTGGGTGGGTGGGTGAGTGAGTGGGTGGGTGGGTGAGTGAGTGGGTGGGTGGGTGAGTGAGTGAGTGGGTGGGTGGGTGAGTGAGTGAGTGGGTGGGTTAGTGAGTGGGTGGGTGGGTGGGTGAGTGGGTGGGTGGGTGGGTGAGTGAGTGAGTGGGTGGGTGGGTGAGTGAGTGGGTGGGTGGGTGGGTGAGTGAGTGGGTGGGTTAGTGAGTGGGTGGGTGGGTGGGTGAGTGGGTGGGTGGGTGAGTGAGTGGGTGGGTGGGTGGGTGGGTGGGTGGGTGGGTGAGTGAGTGGGTGGGTGGGTGGGTGAGTGAGTGAGTGAGTGGGTGGGTGGGTGAGTGAGTGGGTGGGTGGGTGGGTGGGTGGGTGGGTGGGTGAGTGAGTGGGTGGGTGGGTGAGTGAGTGGGTGGGTGGGTGAGTGAGTGGGTGGGTGGGTGAGTGAGTGGGTGGGTGGGTGAGTGAGTGGGTGGGTGAGTGAGTGGGTGGGTGGGTGGGTGAGTGAGTGAGTGGGTGGGTGAGTGAGTGAGTGGGTGGGTTAGTGAGTGAGTGGGTGGGTTGGTGAGTGGGTGGGTGAGTGGGTGGGTGGGTGGGTGAGTGAGTGAGTGGGTGGGTGGGTGAGTGGGTGGGTGGGTGGGTGAGTGGGTGGGTGAGTGAGTGGGTGGGTGGGTGGGTGAGTGAGTGGGTGGGTGGGTGGGTGAGTGGGTGGGTGAGTGAGTGGGTGGGTGGGTGAGTGAGTGAGTGGGTGGGTGGGTGAGTGAGTGGGTGGGTGGGTGAGTGAGTGAGTGGGTGGGTGGGTGAGTGGGTGGGTGGGTGGGTGAGTGGGTGGGTGGGTTGGTGAGTGGGTGGGTGGGTGGGTGAGTGGGTGAGTGGGTGGGTGGGTGGGTGGGTGAGTGAGTGGGTGGGTGAGTGGGTGGGTGGGTGAGTGGGTGGGTGGGTGGGTGGGTGGGTGGGTGAGTGAGTGAGTGGGTGGGTGAGTGAGTGGGTGGGTGAGTGAGTGAGTGGGTGGGTGAGTGAGTGGGTGGGTGAGTGGGTGAGTGAGTGGGTGGATGTGTGAGTGAGTGGGTGGGTGGGTGAGTGGGTGGGTGAGTGAGTGAGTGGGTGGGTGGGTGAGTGAGTGGGTGGGTGAGTGGGTGAGTGAGTGAGTGGGTGGGTGGGTGAGTGAGTGGGTGGGTGAGTGGGTGGGTGGGTGAGTGGGTGGGTGAGTGGGTGGGTGAGTGAGTGAGTGAGTGGGTGGGTGAGTGGGTGGGTGAGTGAGTGGGTGGGTGAGTGGGTGAGTGAGTGGGTGGGTGAGTGGGTGAGTGAGTGGGTGGGTGAGTGGGTGGGTGAGTGGGTGGGTGAGTGGGTGGGTGAGTGGGTGGGTGAGTGGGTGGGTGAGTGGGTGGGTGAGTGAGTGAGTGGGTGGGTGAGTGGGTGAGTGGATGTGTGGATGGATGTGTGAGTGGATGGGGTGGGTAGAGTTGGGTGGGTGCTGGATAGGAGTTAGCGAATAAAAACATCCGGTGGATAGGAGCTGGACTCATCTGATGTGAGGGACTCATCTGATCTGAGGGACTTGCGGGCTAAACGTTTGGCCGCGTGTTGAACGTCGCCTTGTCGGTCCGTGCAGGAGGCACCGCAGCCACTGTACCAGCGGCAGCAGATGCAGCCGTGCAGCGTGGAGATGAAGCAGTTCCTGGAGTGCGCCCAGAGCCAGTACGACCTGGGCCTGTGCGAGGGCTTCAACGAGGCACTGCGCCAGTGCAAGACGGCCAACGGTGAGCGGGTGGAGGGTCATTCGGTGGCTCGGCGGCTCACTCGGTGGCTCACTCGGTGGCTCACTCAGTCACTCGCTCACTCACCTAGCCACTCGCCCACTCACTCACCTAGCCACTCACCTAGCCACTCACCCACTCACTGACCCACTCACTGACCCATCCACTGACCCATCCACTGACCCATCCACTGACCCATCCACTCACCCACCCACTCACCCATCCACTCACTCACTCACTCACCCACTCACCCACTCACTCACTCACCCACTCACTCACTCACCCACCCACTCACTCACTCACTCACTCACCCACTCACCACTCACCCACTCACTCACCCACTCACTCACCCACCCACCCACCCACTCACCCACTCACCCACTCACTCACCCACTCACCCACTCACTCACCCACCCACTCACTCACCCACCCACTCACCCACTCACCCACTCACTCACTCACTCACCCACCCACTCACTCACTCACCCACCCACTCACTCACTCACTCACCCACTCACCCACTCACTCACCCACCCACCCACTCACCCACCCACTCACTCACCCACTCACTCACTCACCCACCCACCCACTCACTCACCCACCCACTCACCTCACCCACCCACCCACTCACCACTCACCCACCCACCCACTCACTCACCCACCCACCCACTCACCCACCCACTCACCCACTCACCCACCCACTCACCCACTCACCCACCCACCCACTCACCACTCACCCACCCACCCACTCACTCACCCACCCACCCACTCACTCACCCACCCACTCACCCACTCACCCACTCACCCACTCACCCACCCACCCACTCACCACTCACCCACCCACCCACTCACTCACCCACCCACCCACTCACTCACCCACTCACCCACTCACCCACCCACTCACCCACTCACCCACTCACCCACTCACTCACTCACCCACTCACCCACTCACTCACCCACTCACTCACCCACTCACCCACCCCACCTTGTGCTCCCTCCCCACCAACTCTCCGTGTCCCCCGTGTGTCTGTAGGATTGTAGTGATCGAGATCTGTACAGGAATGGGAGTCGCAAGTCTGCAGAGGCTGTCCCTGCCTGCCATGAGAGGTGGTGGAGGTGGTGGAGGTGGTGGAGGAGGTGGAGGAGGTGGTGGAGGTGGAGGAGGTGGGGGAGGTGGAGGTGGTGGAGGAGGTGGTGGTGGAGGTGGAGGTGGAGGAGGAGGTGGTGGTGGAGGTGGAGGTGGTGGAGGAGGTGGAGGAGGAGGTGGAGGATGAGGAAGACCCTCAGCTGTTCTAGCACTAAAACCAACACCATCACCACCAGCACCACCACTAACACCATCACCACCATCACCACCAGCACCACCACTAACACCATCACCACCATCACCACCAGCACCACCACTAACACCATCACCACCATCACCACCAGCACCACCACTAACACCATCACCGCCATCACCACCAGCACCACCACTAACACCATCACCGCCATCACCACCAGCACCACCACTAACACCATCACCGCCATCACCACCAACACCACCACTAACACCATCACCACCATCACCACCAGCACCACCACTAACACCATCACCGCCATCACCACCAGCACCACCACTAACACCATCACCACCATCACCACCAGCACCACCACTAACACCATCACCACCATCACCACCAGCACCACCACTAACACCATCACCACCATCACCACCAGCACCACCACTAACACCATCACCACCATCACCACCAGCACCACCACTAACACCATCACCACCATCACCACCAGCACCACCACTAACACCATCACCACCATCACCACCAGCACCACCACTAACACCATCACCGCCATCACCACCAGCACCACCACTAACACCATCACCGCCATCACCACCAGCACCACCACTAACACCATCACCGCCATCACCACCAACACCATCACCAGCATTACCACAATCATCACCAGCACTGCTATCACCACCACCAACACCATCACCACCATCACCAGCACCATCACCAACACCATCACCAGCACCATCACCGCCATCACCAACACCATCATCGTCACCAACGCCATCACCACCATCACCGCCATCATCACCATCGCCACCACCATCATCACCATCGCCACCACCATCATTATCTTAATCCGAAGTCAATAAATGCTGTGAGCTGAAATGTCTGGACGTGTGTTTGTTCACCGTGGGTGGATGGGGTTACCATGGGTGGATGGGGTCACCGTGGGTGGATGGGGTTACCATGGGTGGATGGGGTCACCATGGGTGGATGGGTTCCCCATGGGTGGATGGGGTTACCATGGGTGGATGGGTTCCCCATGGGTGGATGGGGTTACCATGGGTGGATGGGGTCACCATGGGTGGATGGGTTCCCCATGGGTGGATGGGGTTACCATGGGTGGATGGGGTCACCATGGGTGGATGGGTTCCCCATGGGTGGATGGGGTTACCATGGGTGGATGGGTTCACCGTGGGTGGATGGGTTCCCCATGGGTGGATGGGGTTACCATGGGTGGATGGGTTCACCGTGGGTGGATGGGGTTACCATGGGTGGATGGGGTTACCATGGGTGGATGGGTTCACCGTGGGTGGATGGGGTTACCATGGGTGGATGGGGTTACCATGGGTGGATGGGGTTACCATGGGTGGATGGGGTTACCATGGGTGGATGGGTTCACCGTGGGTGGATGGGGTTACCATGGGTGGATGGGGTTACCATGGGTGGATGGGTTCACCGTGGGTGGATGGGGTTACCATGGGTGGATGGGGTTACCATGGGTGGATGGGTTCACCGTGGGTGGATGGGGTTACCATGGGTGGATGGGGTTACCATGGGTGGATGGGGTCACCATGGGTGGATGGGTTCCCCGTGGGTGGATGGGTTCATCATGGGTGGATGGGGTCACCATGGGTGGATGGGGTCACCATGGGTGGATGGGTTCACCGTGGGTGGATGGGGTCACCATGGGTGGATGGGGTCACCATGGGTGGATGGGGTCACCATGGGTGGATGGGGTCACCATGGGTGGATGGGTTCCCCGTGGGTGGATGGGTTCATCATGGGTGGATGGGGTCACCATGGGTGGATGGGTTCACCATGGGTGGATGGGGTCACCATGGGTGGATGGGGTCACCATGGGTGGATGGGGTCACCATGGGTGGATGGGGTCACCATGGGTGGATGGGTTCCCCGTGGGTGGATGGGTTCATCATGGGTGGATGGGGTCACCATGGGTGGATGGGTTCACCATGGGTGGATGGGGTCACCATGGGTGGATGGGGTCACCATGGGTGGATGGGTTCACCATGGGTGGATGGGGTCACCATGGGTGGATGGGGTCATCATGGGTGGATGGGGTCACCATGGGTGGATGGGTTCACCATGGGTGGATGGGGTCACCATGGGTGGATGGGGTCACCATGGGTGGATGGGGTCACCATGGGTGGATGGGTTCACCATGGGTGGATGGGGTCACCATGGGTGGATGGGTTCCCCGTGGGTGGATGGGTTCATCATGGGTGGATGGGTTCACCATGGGTGGATGGGTTCACCATGGGTGGATGGGGTCACCATGGGTGGATGGGGTCACCATGGGTGGATGGGTTCACCATGGGTGGATGGGTTCATCATGGGTGGATGGGGTCACCATGGGTGGATGGGTTCCCCGTGGGTGGATGGGTTCATCATGGGTGGATGGGTTCATCATGGGTGGATGGGGTCACCATGGGTGGATGGGTTCCCCGTGGGTGGATGGGTTCATCATGGGTGGATGGGTTCATCATGGGTGGATGGGTTCACCGTGGGTGGATGGGTTCATCATGGGTGGATGGGGTCACCATGGGTGGATGGGTTCCCCGTGGGTGGATGGGTTCATCATGGGTGGATGGGGTCACCATGGGTGGATGGGTTCCCCGTGGGTGGATGGGTTCATCATGGGTGGATGGGGTCACCATGGTTGGATGGGTTCATCATGGGTGGATGGGGTCACCATGGGTGGATGGGTTCATCATGGGTGGATGGGGTCACCATGGGTGGATGGGGTCACCATGGGTGGATGGGTTCATCATGGGTGGATGGGTTCACCGTGGGTGGATGGGTTCACCGTGGGTGGATGGGTTCATCATGGGTGGATGGGTTCATCATGGGTGGATGGGGTCACCATGGGTGGATGGGTTCACCGTGGGTGGATGGGTTCACCGTGGGTGGATGGGGTTACCATGGGTGGATGGGGTCACCATGGGTGGATGGGTTCACCATGGGTGGATGGGGTTACCATGGGTGGATGGGGTCACCATGGGTGGATGGGGTCACCATGGGTGGATGGGTTCATCATGGGTGGATGGGGTCACCATGGGTGGATGGGGTCACCATGGGTGGATGGGTTCATCATGGGTGGATGGGTTCATCATGGGTGGATGGGGTCACCATGGGTGGATGGGTTCATCATGGGTGGATAGGTTCACCATGGGTGGATGGGTTCATCATGGGTGGATGGGGTCACCATGGGTGGATGGGGTCACCATGGGTGGATGGGTTCATCATGGGTGGATGGGGTCACCATGGGTGGATGGGTTCATCATGGGTGGATGGGGTCACCATGGGTGGATGGGGTCACCATGGGTGGATGGGGTCACCATGGGTGGATGGGTTCATCATGGGTGGATGGGTTCACCATGGGTGGATGGGTTCATCATGGATGGATGGGTTCATCATGGGTGGATGGGGTCACCATGGGTGGATGGGTTCATCATGGGTGGATGGGTTCATCATGGGTGGATGGGTTCACCATGGGTGGATGGGTTCATCATGGGTGGATGGGTTCCCCATGGGTGGATGGGTTCATCATGGGTGGATGGGTTCACCATGGGTGGATGGGCTCATCATGGGTGGATGGGTTCCCCATGGGTGGATGGGTTCATCATGGGTGGATGGGTTCATCATGGGTGGATGGGTTCACCGTGGGTGGATGGGTTCATCATGGGTGGATGGGTTCATCATGGGTGGATGGGGTCACCATGGGTGGATGGGTTCATCATGGGTGGATGGGTTCATCATGGGTGGATGGGTTCATCATGGGTGGATGGGTTCACCATGGGTGGATGGGTTCACCGTGGGTGGATGGGTTCATCATGGGTGGATGGGTTCATCATGGGTGGATGGGTTCATCATGGGTGGATGGGTTCATCATGGGTGGATGGGTTCACCGTGGGTGGATGGGTTCACCGTGGGTGGATGGGTTCACCGTGGGTGGATGGGTTCACCATGGGTGGATGGGTTCACCGTGGGTGGATGGGTTCACCATGGGTGGATGGGTTCACCATGGGTGGATGGGTTCACCGTGGGTGGATGGGTTCAACATGGGTGGATGGGTTCACCGTGGGTGGATGGGTTCACCATGGGTGGATGGGTTCACCATGGGTGGATGGGTTCACCATGGGTGGATGGGTTCACCATGGGTGGATGGGTTCATCATGGGTGGATGGGTTCACCATGGGTGGATGGGTTCACCGTGGGTGGATGGGTTCAACATGGGTGGATGGGTTCACCGTGGGTGGATGGGTTCAACATGGGTGGATGGGTTCACCATGGGTGGATGGGTTCACCATGGGTGGATGGGTTCACCGTGGGTGGATGGGTTCACCATGGGTGGATGGGTTCACCATGGGTGGATGGGTTCACCGTGGGTGGATGGGTTCAACATGGGTGGATGGGTTCACCGTGGGTGGATGGGTTCACCATGGGTGGATGGGTTCACCATGGGTGGATGGGTTCACCATGGGTGGATGGGTTCACCATGGGTGGATGGGTTCACCGTGGGTGGATGGGTTCAACATGGGTGGATGGGTTCACCGTGGGTGGATGGGTTCATCATGGGTGGATGGGTTCACATGGGTGGATGGGTTCACATGGGTGGATGGGTTCATCATGGGTGGATGGGGTCACCATGGGTGGATGGGTTCACCGTGGGTGGATGGGTTCATCATGGGTGGATGGGGTCACCATGGGTGGATGGGTTCACATGGGTGGATGGGTTCACCATGGGTGGATGGGTTCATCATGGGTGGATGGGTTCACCATGGGTGGATGGGTTCACCGTGGGTGGATGGGTTCACCATGGGTGGATGGGTTCATCATGGGTGGATGGGTTCATCATGGGTGGATGGGTTCATCATGGGTGGATGGGTTCACCGTGGGTGGATGGGTTCACCGTGGGTGGATGGGTTCACCGTGGGTGGATGGGTTCATCATGGGTGGATGGGTTCACCATGGGTGGATGGGGTCACCATGGGTGGATGGGTTCACATGGGTGGATGGGTTCACATGGGTGGATGGGTTCACATGGGTGGATGGGTTCACATGGGTGGATGGGTTCCCCATGGGTGGATGGGTTCACCGTGGGTGGATGGGTTCACATGGGTGGATGGGTTCACCATGGGTGGATGGGTTCACATGGGTGGATGGGTTCACATGGGTGGATGGGTTCACCGTGGGTGGATGGGTTCACCATGGGTGGATGGGTTCACCATGGGTGGATGGGTTCATCATGGGTGGATGGGTTCCCCGTGGGTGGATGGGTTCCCCATGGGTGGATGGGTTCATCATGGGTGGATGGGTTCCCCGTGGGTGGATGGGTTCCCCGTGGGTGGATGGGTTCCCCGTGGGTGGATGGGTTCATCATGGGTGGATGGGTTCATCATGGGTGGATGGGTTCACCATGGGTGGATGGGTTCATCATGGGTGGATGGGTTCATCATGGGTGGATGGGTTCCCCGTGGGTGGATGGGTTCATCATGGGTGGATGGGTTCCCCGTGGGTGGATGGGTTCATCATGGGTGGATGGGTTCCCCGTGGGTGGATGGGTTCCCCGTGGGTGGATGGGTTCCCCGTGGGTGGATGGGTTCATCATGGGTGGATGGGTTCATCATGGGTGGATGGGTTCCCCGTGGGTGGATGGGTTCCCCGTGGGTGGATGGGTTCATCATGGGTGGATGGGTTCCCCGTGGGTGGATGGGTTCATCATGGGTGGATGGGTTCCCCGTGGGTGGATGGGTTCCCCGTGGGTGGATGGGTTCCCCGTGGGTGGATGGGTTCATCATGGGTGGATGGGTTCACCATGGGTGGATGGGTTCATCATGGGTGGATGGGTTCCCCGTGGGTGGATGGGTTCCCCGTGGGTGGATGGGTTCATCATGGGTGGATGGGTTCATCATGGGTGGATGGGTTCACCATGGGTGGATGGGTTCCCCGTGGGTGGATGGGTTCCCCGTGGGTGGATGGGTTCATCATGGGTGGATGGGTTCATCATGGGTGGATGGGTTCCCCGTGGGTGGATGGGTTCACCGTGGGTGGATGGGTTCATCGTGGGTGGATGGGTTCCCCGTGGGTGGATGGGTTCCCCGTGGGTGGATGGGTTCCCCGTGGGTGGATGGGTTCCTCATGGGTGGATGGGTTCCCCGTGGGTGGATGGGTTCCCCGTGGGTGGATGGGTTCCTCATGGGTGGATGGGTTCCCCGTGGGTGGATGGGTTCCCCGTGGGTGGATGGGTTCACCGTGGGTGGATGGGTTCCCCATGGGTGGATGGGTTCCCCATGGGTGGATGGGTTCCCCGTGGGTGGATGGGTTCACCATGGGTGGATGGGTTCACCGTGGGTGGATGGGTTCACCATGGGTGGATGGGTTCACCGTGGGTGGATGGGTTCACCATGGGTGGATGAGTTCACCATGGGTGGATGAGTTCACCATGGGTGGATGGGTTCACCGTGGGTGGATGGGTTCACCATGGGTGGATGGGTTCATCATGGGTGGATGGGTTCACCGTGGGTGGATGGGTTCACCATGGGTGGATGAGTTCACCATGGGTGGATGGGTTCACCGTGGGTGGATGGGTTCACCATGGGTGGATGGGTTCATCGTGGGTGGATGGGTTCACCATGGGTGGATGGGTTCATCATGGGTGGATGGGTTCACCATGGGTGGATGAGTTCACCATGGGTGGATGAGTTCACCATGGGTGGATGGGTTCACCGTGGGTGGATGGGTTCACCATGGGTGGATGGGTTCATCGTGGGTGGATGGGGTCACCGTGGGTGGATGGGTTCATCGTGGGTGGATGGGTTCATCATGGGTGGATGGGTTCATCGTGGGTGGATGGGTTCATCGTGGGTAGATGGGGTCACCGTGGGTGGATGGGTTCATCGTGGGTGGATGGGTTCATCATGGGTGGATGGGGTCACCGTGGGTGGATGGGTTCATCGTGGGTGGATGGGGTCACCGTGGGTGGATGGGTTCATCGTGGGTGGATGGGTTCACCATGGGTGGATGGGTTCATCGTGGGTGGATGGGTTCACCGTGGGTGGATGGGTTCATCGTGGGTGGATGGGTTCACCGTGGGTGGATGGGTTCATCGTGGGTGGATGGGTTCATCATGGGTGGATGGGTTCACCATGGGTGGATGGGTTCACTGTGGGTGGATGGGTTCACCATGGGTGGATGGGTTCATCGTGGGTGGATGGGTTCATCATGGGTGGATGGGTTCACCATGGGTGGATGGGTTCATCATGGGTGGATGGGTTCATCGTGGGTGGATGGGTTCATCATGGGTGGATGGGTTCACCATGGGTGGATGGGTTCATCATGGGTGGATGGGTTCATCGTGGGTGGATGGGTTCATCATGGGTGGATGGGTTCATCATGGGTGGATGGGTTCATCGTGGGTGGATGGGTTCATCATGGGTGGATGGGGTCACCATGGGTGGATGGGTTCATCGTGGGTGGATGGGTTCACCCCGGGTGGATGGGTTCATCATGGGTGGATGGGTTCATCGTGGGTGGATGGGTTCATCATGGGTGGATGGGTTCATCGTGGGTGGATGGGTTCATCGTGGGTGGATGGGTTCACCGTGGGTGGATGAGTTCATCATGGGTGGATGGGTTCACCATGGGTGGATGGGTTCATCGTGGGTGGATGGGTTCATCATGGGTGGATGGGTTCATCGTGGGTGGATGGGTTCACCATGGGTGGATGAGTTCATCATGGGTGGATGGGTTCATCATGGGTGGATGGGTTCACCATGGGTGGATGGGTTCATCATGGGTGGATGAGTTCACCATGGGTGGATGGGTTCATCGTGGGTGGATGGGTTCATCGTGGGTGGATGGGTTCATCATGGGTGGATGGGTTCACCGTGGGTGGATGAGTTCACCATGGGTGGATGGGTTCATCGTGGGTGGATGGGTTCATCGTGGGTGGATGGGTTCACCGTGGGTGGATGGGTTCACCGTGGGTGGATGAGTTCATCATGGGTGGATGGGTTCATCGTGGGTGGATGGGTTCATCGTGGGTGGATGGGTTCATCATGGGTGGATGAGTTCATCATGGGTGGATGGGTTCATCATGGGTGGATGGGTTCATCATGGGTGGATGGGTTCATCATGGGTGGATGGGTTCATCGTGGGTGGATGGGTTCATCGTGGGTGGATGGGTTCACCGTGGGTGGATGAGTTCATCGTGGGTGGATGGGTTCATCGTGGGTGGATGGGTTCATCATGGGTGGATGGGTTCACCGTGGGTGGATGAGTTCATCGTGGGTGGATGGGTTCATCATGGGTGGATGGGTTCATCGTGGGTGGATGGGTTCACCGTGGGTGGATGAGTTCATCATGGGTGGATGGGTTCATCGTGGGTGGATGGGTTCATCATGGGTGGATGGGTTCATCATGGGTGGATGAGTTCATCATGGGTGGATGGGTTCATCATGGGTGGATGGGTTCATCATGGGTGGATGGGTTCATCGTGGGTGGATGGGTTCATCATGGGTGGATGGGTTCATCGTGGGTGGATGGGTTCATCATGGGTGGATGGGTTCATCATGGGTGGATGGGTTCATCGTGGGTGGATGGGTTCATCATGGGTGGATGGGTTCATCGTGGGTGGATGGGTTCATCGTGGGTGGATGGGTTCATCATGGGTGGATGGGTTCATCATGGGTGGATGAGTTCATCATGGGTGGATGGGTTCACCATGGGTGGATGGGTTCATCATGGGTGGATGGGTTCATCATGGGTGGATGAGTTCATCATGGGTGGATGGGTTCACCATGGGTGGATGAGTTCATCATGGGTGGATGGGTTCATCATGGGTGGATGAGTTCATCATGGGTGGATGGGTTCATCGTGGGTGGATGAGTTCATCATGGGTGGATGGGTTCATCGTGGGTGGATGGGTTCATCATGGGTGGATGAGTTCATCATGGGTGGATGGGTTCATCATGGGTGGATGAGTTCACCGTGGGTGGATGAGTTCATCATGGGTGGATGGGTTCATCGTGGGTGGATGGGTTCATCGTGGGTGGATGGGTTCATCATGGGTGGATGAGTTCACCATGGGTGGATGGGTTCATCATGGGTGGATGGGTTCATCATGGGTGGATGAGTTCATCATGGGTGGATGGGTTCATCGTGGGTGGATGGGTTCATCGTGGGTGGATGAGTTCATCATGGGTGGATGAGTTCATCATGGGTGGATGGGTTCATCATGGGTGGATGGGTTCATCATGGGTGGATGGGTTCATCATGGGTGGATGGGTTCATCATGGGTGGATGAGTTCACCGTGGGTGGATGGGTTCATCGTGGGTGGATGGGTTCATCATGGGTGGATGAGTTCACCATGGGTGGATGAGTTCATCATGGGTGGATGGGTTCATCATGGGTGGATGAGTTCATCATGGGTGGATGAGTTCACCATGGGTGGATGAGTTCACCATGGGTGGATGAGTTCATCATGGGTGGATGGGTTCATCATGGGTGGATGAGTTCACCGTGGGTGGATGGGTTCATCGTGGGTGGATGGGTTCATCATGGGTGGATGAGTTCACCATGGGTGGATGGGTTCATCATGGGTGGATGGGTTCACCGTGGGTGGATGAGTTCACCATGGGTGGATGGGTTCATCATGGGTGGATGGGTTCACCGTGGGTGGATGGGTTCATCATGGGTGGATGAGTTCACCGTGGGTGGATGGGTTCATCATGGGTGGATGAGTTCATCATGGGTGGATGGGTTCACCGTGGGTGGATGAGTTCATCATGGGTGGATGAGTTCACCGTGGGTGGATGAGTTCACCATGGGTGGATGGGTTCATCATGGGTGGATGGGTTCACCGTGGGTGGATGGGTTCATCATGGGTGGATGGGTTCACCGTGGGTGGATGGGTTCATCATGGGTGGATGAGTTCACCGTGGGTGGATGAGTTCATCATGGGTGGATGGGTTCATCATGGGTGGATGAGTTCACCGTGGGTGGATGAGTTCATCATGGGTGGATGGGTTCATCATGGGTGGATGGGTTCACCGTGGGTGGATGAGTTCATCATGGGTGGATGGGTTCATCATGGGTGGATGAGTTCATCGTGGGTGGATGGGTTCACCGTGGGTGGATGGGTTCATCATGGGTGGATGAGTTCACCGTGGGTGGATGGGTTCATCATGGGTGGATGGGTTCATCATGGGTGGATGGGTTCACCGTGGGTGGATGGGTTCATCATGGGTGGATGAGTTCATCATGGGTGGATGGGTTCACCGTGGGTGGATGAGTTCATCATGGGTGGATGGGTTCATCATGGGTGGATGAGTTCACCGTGGGTGGATGAGTTCATCATGGGTGGATGAGTTCACCGTGGGTGGATGGGTTCATCATGGGTGGATGGGTTCACCGTGGGTGGATGAGTTCATCATGGGTGGATGGGTTCACCGTGGGTGGATGAGTTCATCATGGGTGGATGGGTTCATCATGGGTGGATGGGTTCACCGTGGGTGGATGAGTTCATCATGGGTGGATGGGTTCATCATGGGTGGATGGGTTCACCGTGGGTGGATGAGTTCATCATGGGTGGATGGGTTCACCGTGGGTGGATGGGTTCACCGTGGGTGGATGAGTTCATCATGGGTGGATGGGTTCATCATGGGTGGATGGGTTCATCATGGGTGGATGAGTTCACCGTGGGTGGATGGGTTCATCATGGGTGGATGGGTTCACCGTGGGTGGATGGGTTCATCATGGGTGGATGAGTTCACCGTGGGTGGATGGGTTCATCATGGGTGGATGAGTTCACCGTGGGTGGATGGGTTCATCATGGGTGGATGAGTTCACCGTGGGTGGATGGGTTCATCATGGGTGGATGAGTTCATCATGGGTGGATGGGTTCATCATGGGTGGATGAGTTCACCGTGGGTGGATGAGTTCATCATGGGTGGATGAGTTCACCGTGGGTGGATGGGTTCATCATGGGTGGATGAGTTCATCATGGGTGGATGGGTTCACCGTGGGTGGATGGGTTCACCATGGGTGGATGAGTTCACCGTGGGTGGATGAGTTCATCATGGGTGGATGGGTTCACCGTGGGTGGATGGGTTCATCATGGGTGGATGAGTTCACCGTGGGTGGATGGGTTCATCATGGGTGGATGAGTTCACCGTGGGTGGATGAGTTCATCGTGGGTGGATGGGTTCATCATGGGTGGATGGGTTCATCGTGGGTGGATGGGTTCATCATGGGTGGATGAGTTCACCGTGGGTGGATGAGTTCATCGTGGGTGGATGGGTTCATCATGGGTGGATGGGTTCATCATGGGTGGATGAGTTCATCGTGGGTGGATGGGTTCATCATGGGTGGATGAGTTCATCATGGGTGGATGAGTTCATCGTGGGTGGATGGGTTCATCATGGGTGGATGAGTTCACCGTGGGTGGATGGGTTCACCATGGGTGGATGGGTTCACCGTGGGTGGATGAGTTCATCGTGGGTGGATGGGTTCAT
Source organism: Lampetra fluviatilis (assembly GCF_964198595.1). Taxonomy (NCBI): domain Eukaryota; kingdom Metazoa; phylum Chordata; class Hyperoartia; order Petromyzontiformes; family Petromyzontidae; genus Lampetra; species Lampetra fluviatilis. The sequence goes on along the minus strand of NW_027620583.1, from coordinate 137,217 downwards.
CATGGGTGGATGGGTTCATCATGGGTGGATGAGTTCATCGTGGGTGGATGGGTTCATCATGGGTGGATGAGTTCATCGTGGGTGGATGGGTTCATCATGGGTGGATGGGTTCACCGTGGGTGGATGGGTTCACCGTGGGTGGATGAGTTCATCGTGGGTGGATGAGTTCATCGTGGGTGGATGGGTTCACCGTGGGTGGATGAGTTCATCGTGGGTGGATGGGTTCATCATGGGTGGATGAGTTCACCATGGGTGGATGGGTTCACCGTGGGTGGATGAGTTCATCGTGGGTGGATGGGTTCACCGTGGGTGGATGAGTTCATCGTGGGTGGATGGGTTCATCATGGGTGGATGAGTTCACCATGGGTGGATGGGTTCATCATGGGTGGATGAGTTCACCATGGGTGGATGGGTTCACCGTGGGTGGATGAGTTCATCGTGGGTGGATGGGTTCATCATGGGTGGATGGGTTCACCGTGGGTGGATGGGTTCATCATGGGTGGATGGGTTCACCATGGGTGGATGAGTTCACCGTGGGTGGATGAGTTCACCATGGGTGGATGGGTTCATCATGGGTGGATGGGTTCACCGTGGGTGGATGGGTTCACCGTGGGTGGATGGGTTCACCATGGGTGGATGAGTTCACCGTGGGTGGATGAGTTCACCATGGGTGGATGGGTTCATCATGGGTGGATGGGTTCACCATGGGTGGATGGGTTCACCATGGGTGGATGGGTTCACCGTGGGTGGATGGGTTCACCATGGGTGGATGGGTTCACCATGGGTGGATGGGTTCACCATGGGTGGATGAGTTCACCATGGGTGGATGAGTTCATCATGGGTGGATGGGTTCACCGTGGGTGGATGGGTTCACCATGGGTGGATGGGTTCACCATGGGTGGATGGGTTCACCATGGGTGGATGGGTTCACCATGGGTGGATGAGTTCACCGTGGGTGGATGGGTTCACCATGGGTGGATGGGTTCATCATGGGTGGATGGGTTCACCGTGGGTGGATGAGTTCACCGTGGGTGGATGGGTTCACCATGGGTGGATGGGTTCACCATGGGTGGATGGGTTCATCATGGGTGGATGGGTTCACCATGGGTGGATGGGTTCACCGTGGGTGGATGAGTTCACCATGGGTGGATGGGTTCATCATGGGTGGATGGGTTCACCATGGGTGGATGGGTTCACCATGGGTGGATGGGTTCACCATGGGTGGATGGGTTCATCATGGGTGGATGAGTTCATCATGGGTGGATGGGTTCACCATGGGTGGATGAGTTCATCATGGGTGGATGGGTTCATCATGGGTGGATGAGTTCACCGTGGGTGGATGGGTTCACCATGGGTGGATGGGTTCATCATGGGTGGATGAGTTCACCGTGGGTGGATGAGTTCACCGTGGGTGGATGGGTTCACCGTGGGTGGATGAGTTCACCGTGGGTGGATGAGTTCATCATGGATGGATGGGTTCACCGTGGGTGGATGGGTTCATCATGGGTGGATGGGTTCATCGTGGGTGGATGGGTTCACCGTGGGTGGATGAGTTCATCATGGATGGATGGGTTCACCGTGGGTGGATGGGTTCATCATGGGTGGATGGGTTCATCGTGGGTGGATGGGTTCACCGTGGGTGGATGAGTTCATCATGGATGGATGGGTTCACCGTGGGTGGATGGGTTCATCATGGGTGGATGGGTTCACCGTGGGTGGATGGGTTCATCATGGGTGGATGGGTTCACCGTGGGTGGATGAGTTCACCGTGGGTGGATGGGTTCACCATGGGTGGATGGGTTCATCATGGGTGGATGGGTTCACCGTGGGTGGATGAGTTCACCGTGGGTGGATGAGTTCATCATGGATGGATGGGTTCACCGTGGGTGGATGGGTTCATCATGGGTGGATGGGTTCATCGTGGGTGGATGGGTTCACCGTGGGTGGATGAGTTCATCATGGATGGATGGGTTCACCGTGGGTGGATGGGTTCATCATGGGTGGATGAGTTCACCGTGGGTGGATGGGTTCATCATGGGTGGATGGGTTCATCGTGGGTGGATGGGTTCATCATGGGTGGATGGGTTCATCGTGGGTGGATGGGTTCATCATGGGTGGATGGGTTCATCATGGGTGGATGGGTTCATCATGGGTGGATGGGTTCATCGTGGGTGGATGGGTTCATCATGGGTGGATGGGTTCATCATGGGTGGATGGGTTCATCGTGGGTGGATGGGTTCATCATGGGTGGATGGGTTCACCGTGGGTGGATGGGTTCATCATGGGTGGATGGGTTCATCGTGGGTGGATGGGTTCATCATGGGTGGATGGGTTCATCATGGGTGGATGAGTTCACCGTGGGTGGATGGGTTCATCATGGGTGGATGGGTTCACCGTGGGTGGATGGGTTCATCATGGGTGGATGGGTTCATCATGGGTGGATGAGTTCATCATGGGTGGATGAGTTCATCATGGGTGGATGAGTTCATCATGGGTGGATGAGTTCATCATGGGTGGATGGGTTCATCATGGGTGGATGGGTTCATCATGGGTGGATGGGTTCACCGTGGGTGGATGGGTTCACCATGGGTGGATGGGTTCATCATGGGTGGATGGGTTCACCATGGGTGGATGAGTTCATCATGGGTGGATGGGTTCACCGTGGGTGGATGGGTTCATCATGGGTGGATGGGTTCATCATGGGTGGATGGGTTCACCATGGGTGGATGGGTTCATCATGGGTGGATGGGTTCACCATGGGTGGATGGGTTCATCATGGGTGGATGGGTTCACCATGGGTGGATGGGTTCATCATGGGTGGATGGGTTCACCATGGGTGGATGGGTTCATCATGGGTGGATGGGTTCATCATGGGTGGATGGGTTCACCATGGGTGGATGGGTTCATCGTGGGTGGATGGGTTCATCATGGGTGGATGGGTTCATCATGGGTGGATGGGTTCACCATGGGTGGATGGGTTCACCATGGGTGGATGGGTTCATCATGGGTGGATGGGTTCATCATGGGTGGATGGGTTCACCGTGGGTGGATGAGTTCACCGTGGGTGGATGAGTTCATCATGGGTGGATGGGTTCACCATGGGTGGATGAGTTCACCGTGGGTGGATGAGTTCACCGTGGGTGGATGAGTTCATCATGGGTGGATGGGTTCACCATGGGTGGATGGGTTCACCATGGGTGGATGGGTTCACCGTGGGTGGATGAGTTCATCATGGGTGGATGGGTTCACCATGGGTGGATGGGTTCATCATGGGTGGATGGGTTCATCATGGGTGGATGGGTTCACCGTGGGTGGATGAGTTCACCGTGGGTGGATGGGTTCATCATGGGTGGATGGGTTCATCATGGGTGGATGGGTTCACCGTGGGTGGATGAGTTCACCGTGGGTGGATGGGTTCACCATGGGTGGATGAGTTCATCATGGGTGGATGGGTTCATCATGGGTGGATGGGTTCACCGTGGGTGGATGAGTTCACCGTGGGTGGATGAGTTCATCATGGGTGGATGGGTTCACCATGGGTGGATGAGTTCACCGTGGGTGGATGAGTTCACCGTGGGTGGATGAGTTCATCATGGGTGGATGGGTTCACCATGGGTGGATGGGTTCACCATGGGTGGATGGGTTCACCGTGGGTGGATGGGTTCACCATGGGTGGATGGGTTCACCATGGGTGGATGGGTTCACCATGGGTGGATGGGTTCACCATGGGTGGATGGGTTCACCATGGGTGGATGGGTTCACCATGGGTGGATGGGTTCACCATGGGTGGATGAGTTCACCGTGGGTGGATGGGTTCACCATGGGTGGATGGGTTCATCATGGGTGGATGGGTTCACCGTGGGTGGATGAGTTCACCGTGGGTGGATGGGTTCACCATGGGTGGATGGGTTCACCATGGGTGGATGGGTTCATCATGGGTGGATGGGTTCACCATGGGTGGATGGGTTCACCGTGGGTGGATGAGTTCACCGTGGGTGGATGAGTTCATCATGGGTGGATGGGTTCATCATGGGTGGATGGGTTCACCATGGGTGGATGGGTTCATCATGGGTGGATGGGGTCACCATGGGTGGATGGGTTCACCATGGGTGGATGGGTTCATCATGGGTGGATGGGTTCATCATGGGTGGATGGGTTCATCATGGGTGGATGGGGTCACCGTGGGTGGATGGGTTCACCATGGGTGGATGGGTTCATCATGGGTGGATGGGTTCATCATGGGTGGATGGGTTCATCATGGGTGGATGAGTTCATCATGGGTGGATGGGTTCATCATGGGTGGATGGGTTCATCATGGGTGGATGGGTTCATCATGGGTGGATGGGTTCATCATGGGTGGATGGGGTCACCATGGGTGGATGAGTTCACCATGGGTGGATGGGGTCACCATGGGTGGATGGGTTCATCATGGGTGGATGGGTTCATCATGGGTGGATGGGTTCACCATGGGTGGATGGGTTCATCATGGGTGGATGGGTTCATCATGGGTGGATGAGTTCACCGTGGGTGGATGAGTTCATCATGGGTGGATGGGTTCATCATGGGTGGATGGGTTCACCATGGGTGGATGGGTTCATCATGGGTGGATGGGTTCATCATGGGTGGATGGGTTCATCATGGGTGGATGGGTTCACCGTGGGTGGATGGGTTCATCATGGGTGGATGGGTTCATCATGGGTGGATGGGTTCATCATGGGTGGATGGGTTCATCATGGGTGGATGGGTTCACCGTGGGTGGATGGGTTCATCATGGGTGGATGGGTTCATCATGGGTGGATGGGTTCATCATGGGTGGATGGGTTCATCATGGGTGGATGAGTTCACCGTGGGTGGATGGGTTCATCATGGGTGGATGGGTTCACCGTGGGTGGATGGGTTCATCATGGGTGGATGAGTTCATCGTGGGTGGATGGGTTCATCATGGGTGGATGGGTTCACCGTGGGTGGATGGGTTCATCATGGGTGGATGGGTTCATCATGGGTGGATGGGTTCATCATGGGTGGATGGGTTCATCATGGGTGGATGGGTTCATCATGGGTGGATGGGTTCATCGTGGGTGGATGGGTTCATCATGGGTGGATGGGTTCACCGTGGGTGGATGGGTTCATCATGGGTGGATGGGTTCATCATGGGTGGATGGGTTCATCATGGGTGGATGAGTTCACCGTGGGTGGATGGGTTCATCATGGGTGGATGAGTTCACCGTGGGTGGATGAGTTCACCGTGGGTGGATGGGTTCATCATGGGTGGATGGGTTCACCGTGGGTGGATGGGTTCACCGTGGGTGGATGGGTTCATCGTGGGTGGATGGGTTCACCGTGGGTGGATGGGTTCACCGTGGGTGGATGGGTTCATCGTGGGTGGATGAGTTCATCATGGGTGGATGGGTTCACCGTGGGTGGATGGGTTCACCGTGGGTGGATGGGTTCATCATGGGTGGATGGGTTCATCATGGGTGGATGGGTTCATCGTGGGTGGATGAGTTCACCGTGGGTGGATGGGTTCATCATGGGTGGATGGGTTCATCATGGGTGGATGGGTTCATCATGGGTGGATGAGTTCACCGTGGGTGGATGGGTTCATCATGGGTGGATGGGTTCATCATGGGTGGATGGGTTCATCGTGGGTGGATGAGTTCACCGTGGGTGGATGGGTTCACCGTGGGTGGATGGGTTCATCATGGGTGGATGGGTTCATCGTGGGTGGATGAGTTCACCATGGGTGGATGGGTTCATCATGGGTGGATGGGTTCATCGTGGGTGGATGAGTTCACCGTGGGTGGATGGGTTCATCATGGGTGGATGGGTTCATCATGGGTGGATGGGTTCATCGTGGGTGGATGAGTTCACCATGGGTGGATGGGTTCACCGTGGGTGGATGGGTTCATCATGGGTGGATGAGTTCACCGTGGGTGGATGGGTTCATCATGGGTGGATGGGTTCATCGTGGGTGGATGGGTTCATCATGGGTGGATGGGTTCATCATGGGTGGATGGGTTCACCGTGGGTGGATGGGTTCATCATGGGTGGATGGGGTCACCATGGGTGGATGGGTTCATCATGGGTGGATGGGTTCATCATGGGTGGATGGGTTCACCATGGGTGGATGGGGTCACCATGGGTGGATGGGTTCATCATGGGTGGATGGGGTCACCATGGGTGGATGGGTTCATCATGGGTGGATGGGTTCATCATGGGTGGATGGGTTCATCATGGGTGGATGGGTTCACCGTGGGTGGATGGGTTCATCATGGGTGGATGGGTTCATCATGGGTGGATGAGTTCACCATGGGTGGATGGGTTCATCATGGGTGGATGGGTTCATCATGGGTGGATGGGTTCATCATGGGTGGATGGGTTCACCATGGGTGGATGGGTTCATCATGGATGGATGGGTTCATCATGGGTGGATGGGGTCACCATGGGTGGATGGGTTCATCATGGGTGGATGGGTTCATCATGGGTGGATGGGTTCATCATGGGTGGATGGGTTCACCGTGGGTGGATGGGTTCATCATGGGTGGATGGGTTCATCATGGGTGGATGGGTTCATCATGGGTGGATGGGTTCATCATGGGTGGATGAGTTCATCATGGGTGGATGAGTTCACCATGGGTGGATGGGTTCATCATGGGTGGATGGGTTCATCATGGGTGGATGAGTTCACCGTGGGTGGATGGGTTCATCATGGGTGGATGGGTTCACCATGGGTGGATGAGTTCATCATGGGTGGATGGGTTCATCATGGGTGGATGGGTTCATCATGGGTGGATGGGTTCATCGTGGGTGGATGAGTTCATCATGGGTGGATGGGTTCATCATGGGTGGATGGGTTCATCATGGGTGGATGAGTTCATCATGGGTGGATGGGTTCATCGTGGGTGGATGAGTTCATCATGGGTGGATGGGTTCATCATGGGTGGATGGGTTCATCATGGGTGGATGAGTTCATCATGGGTGGATGAGTTCATCATGGGTGGATGGGTTCATCATGGGTGGATGGGTTCATCATGGGTGGATGAGTTCATCATGGGTGGATGGGTTCATCATGGGTGGATGAGTTCATCATGGGTGGATGAGTTCATCATGGGTGGATGGGTTCATCGTGGGTGGATGGGTTCACCATGGGTGGATGAGTTCACCATGGGTGGATGGGTTCATCATGGGTGGATGGGTTCATCATGGGTGGATGGGTTCACCATGGGTGGATGGGTTCACCATGGGTGGATGAGTTCATCATGGGTGGATGGGTTCATCATGGGTGGATGGGTTCACCATGGGTGGATGGGTTCACCATGGGTGGATGGGTTCACCATGGGTGGATGGGTTCACCATGGGTGGATGAGTTCACCATGGGTGGATGGGTTCACCATGGGTGGATGGGTTCATCATGGGTGGATGGGTTCACCATGGGTGGATGGGTTCACCATGGGTGGATGGGTTCATCATGGGTGGATGGGTTCATCATGGGTGGATGAGTTCATCATGGGTGGATGGGTTCATCATGGGTGGATGAGTTCACCATGGGTGGATGGGTTCATCATGGGTGGATGGGTTCACCATGGGTGGATGGGTTCATCATGGGTGGATGAGTTCATCATGGGTGGATGGGTTCATCATGGGTGGATGGGTTCACCGTGGGTGGATGAGTTCATCATGGGTGGATGGGTTCATCATGGGTGGATGGGTTCACCGTGGGTGGATGGGTTCATCATGGGTGGATGGGTTCACCGTGGGTGGATGAGTTCATCATGGGTGGATGAGTTCACCGTGGGTGGATGGGTTCATCATGGGTGGATGGGTTCATCATGGGTGGATGGGTTCATCATGGGTGGATGGGTTCATCATGGGTGGATGGGTTCACCGTGGGTGGATGAGTTCATCATGGGTGGATGGGTTCACCATGGGTGGATGAGTTCATCATGGGTGGATGGGTTCATCATGGGTGGATGGGTTCATCATGGGTGGATGGGTTCATCATGGGTAGATGGGTTCATCATGGGTAGATGGGTTCACCGTGGGTGGATGGGTTCACCATGGGTAGATGGGTTCATCATGGGTGGATGGGTTCACCATGGGTGGATGAGTTCATCATGGGTGGATGGGTTCACCGTGGGTGGATGAGTTCACCATGGGTGGATGAGTTCATCATGGGTGGATGAGTTCACCATGGGTAGATGGGTTCACCGTGGGTGGATGAGTTCATCATGGGTGGATGGGTTCACCATGGGTAGATGGGTTCACCATGGGTGGATGAGTTCATCATGGGTGGATGGGTTCATCATGGGTGGATGAGTTCACCATGGGTAGATGGGTTCACCGTGGGTGGATGAGTTCACCATGGGTGGATGAGTTCATCATGGGTGGATGAGTTCACCGTGGGTGGATGAGTTCATCATGGGTGGATGGGTTCACCGTGGGTGGATGAGTTCACCATGGGTGGATGGGTTCACCGTGGGTGGATGGGTTCACCGTGGGTGGATGAGTTCACCATGGGTAGATGGGTTCACCATGGGTGGATGGGTTCATCATGGGTGGATGAGTTCATCATGGGTGGATGGGTTCACCGTGGGTGGATGAGTTCACCATGGGTGGATGGGTTCACCGTGGGTGGATGGGTTCACCGTGGGTGGATGAGTTCATCATGGGTGGATGGGTTCATCATGGGTGGATGAGTTCATCATGGGTGGATGAGTTCACCATGGGTAGATGGGTTCATCATGGGTGGATGGGTTCATCATGGGTGGATGAGTTCATCATGGGTGGATGAGTTCATCATGGGTGGATGGGTTCATCATGGGTGGATGGGTTCATCATGGGTGGATGGGTTCACCATGGGTAGATGGGTTCACCGTGGGTGGATGGGTTCACCATGGGTGGATGGGTTCATCATGGGTGGATGGGTTCACCATGGGTGGATGGGTTCATCATGGGTGGATGGGTTCATCATGGGTGGATGGGTTCATCATGGGTGGATGGGTTCATCATGGGTGGATGGGTTCACCATGGGTAGATGGGTTCACCGTGGGTGGATGGGTTCACCATGGGTGGATGGGTTCATCATGGGTGGATGGGTTCACCATGGGTGGATGGGTTCATCATGGGTAGATGGGTTCATCATGGGTGGATGGGTTCACCATGGGTGGATGAGTTCATCATGGGTGGATGAGTTCATCATGGGTGGATGGGTTCATCATGGGTGGATGAGTTCATCATGGGTGGATGGGTTCACCATGGGTAGATGGGTTCATCATGGGTGGATGGGTTCATCATGGGTGGATGGGTTCATCATGGGTGGATGGGTTCATCATGGGTGGATGGGTTCATCATGGGTGGATGGGTTCATCATGGGTGGATGGGTTCATCATGGGTGGATGAGTTCACCATGGGTGGATGGGTTCATCATGGGTGGATGGGTTCATCATGGGTGGATGAGTTCACCATGGGTGGATGGGTTCATCATGGGTGGATGGGTTCATCATGGGTGGATGGGTTCACCATGGGTGGATGAGTTCATCATGGGTGGATGGGTTCATCATGGGTGGATGGGTTCATCATGGGTGGATGAGTTCATCATGGGTGGATGGGTTCATCATGGGTGGATGGGTTCATCATGGGTGGATGGGTTCATCATGGGTGGATGAGTTCATCATGGGTGGATGGGTTCATCATGGGTGGATGGGTTCATCATGGGTGGATGGGTTCATCATGGGTGGATGGGTTCATCATGGGTGGATGGGTTCATCATGGGTGGATGAGTTCATCATGGGTGGATGGGTTCATCATGGGTGGATGGGTTCATCATGGGTGGATGGGTTCATCATGGGTGGATGGGTTCATCATGGGTGGATGGGTTCATCATGGGTGGATGGGTTCACCATGGGTAGATGGGTTCATCATGGGTGGATGGGTTCATCATGGGTGGATGAGTTCACCATGGGTGGATGGGTTCATCATGGGTGGATGGGTTCATCATGGGTGGATGGGTTCATCATGGGTGGATGGGTTCATCATGGGTGGATGAGTTCATCATGGGTGGATGGGTTCATCATGGGTGGATGGGTTCATCATGGGTGGATGGGTTCATCATGGGTGGTTGGGTTCACCATGGGTGGATGAGTTCATCATGGGTGGATGAGTTCATCATGGGTGGTTGGGTTCATCATGGGTGGATGGGTTCATCATGGGTGGTTGGGTTCACCATGGGTGGATGAGTTCATCATGGGTGGATGGGTTCATCATGGGTGGATGAGTTCACCGTGGGTGGATGGGTTCATCATGGGTGGTTGGGTTCATCATGGGTGGATGGGTTCACCGTGGGTGGATGGGTTCATCATGGGTGGATGGGTTCATCATGGGTGGTTGGGTTCATCATGGGTGGATGGGTTCATCATGGGTGGTTGGGTTCATCATGGGTGGATGGGTTCATCATGGGTGGATGAGTTCACCGTGGGTGGATGGGTTCATCATGGGTGGATGGGTTCATCATGGGTGGATGGGTTCACCGTGGGTGGATGGGTTCATCATGGGTGGATGGGTTCATCATGGGTGGATGGGTTCATCATGGGTGGATGGGTTCATCATGGGTGGATGGGTTCACCGTGGGTGGATGGGTTCATCATGGGTGGATGGGTTCATCATGGGTGGATGGGTTCATCATGGGTGGATGGGTTCATCATGGGTGGATGGGTTCTCCATGGGTGGATGGGTTCACCATGGGTGGATGGGTTCACATGGGTGGATGGGTTCACATGGGTGGATGGGTTCACCATGGGTGGATGAGTTCATCATGGGTGGATGGGTTCACCGTGGGTGGATGGGTTCATCATGGGTGGATGGGTTCATCATGGGTGGATGGGTTCATCGTGGGTGGATGGGTTCATCATGGGTGGATGGGTTCCCCATGGGTGGATGGGTTCACATGGGTGGATGGGTTCACATGGGTGGATGGGTTCATCATGGGTGGATGGGTTCCCCATGGGTGGATGGGTTCCCCATGGGTGGATGGGTTCACATGGGTGGATGGGTTCACATGGGTGGATGGGTTCACCATGGGTGGATGGGTTCACCGTGGGTGGATGGGTTCACCGTAATCTGAACTCCCATGGATTTCAGTTTCATGTATTGGGTATAACCCTCCCATTAGAACCTCATTTGCCAGTAGAAAAATATGATGTTTGGTTTTTTAACCCTTTTATCTGGCAACAAAACTGACACCTTTTTTTACAAGGAGTCATGTTTGCATAGACCACAATACCTGCAGTCATAATGCAAACAAAACACACAACTCTGATAATGTATGTGCACTGTCCTTGAAGTTGATTGGTCCACACCGAGACAGCTTTCCTTAGAGCCTAGTCTCACATGGTCCTTGAAGTTGATTGGTCCACACCCGAGACGGCTTTCCTTAGAGCCCAGTCTCACATGGTCCTTGAAGTTGATTGGTCCACACCCGAGACAGCTTTCCTTAGAGCCCAGTCTCACATGGTCCTTGAAGTTGATTGGTCCACACCCGAGACAGCTTTCCTTAGAGCCAAGTCTCACAGGGTCCTTGAAGTTGATTGGTCCACACCCGAGACAGCTTTCCTTAGAGCCTAGTCTCACATGGTCCTTGAAGTTGATTGGTCCACACCCGAGACGGCTTTCCTTAGAGCCCAGTCTCACATGGTCCTTGAAGTTGATTGGTCCACACCCGAGACAGCTTTCCTTAGAGCCCAGTCTCACATGGTCCTTGAAGTTGATTGGTCCACACCCGAGACAGCTTTCCTTAGAGCCCAGTCTCACATGGTCCTTGAAGTTGATTGGTCCACACCCGAGACAGCTTTCCTTAGAGCCCAGTCTCACATGGTTCTTGAAGTTGATTGGTCCACACCCGAGACAGCTTTCCTTAGAGCCCAGTCTCACATGGTCCTTGAAGTTGATTGGTCCACACCCGAGACAGCTTTCCTTAGAGCCTAGTCTCACATGGGTTGGACCAGATGACGCCAAAAGGCGCACAACTCAAAAATAATGCACCATCAGAGTATGAGAGCTCGGGGTTAAGCATTTACACCATTGGAACCTTATTTGCCAGTAGAAAAATATGATAATTGTTTTTTACCCTTTTATATGACAACAAAACTGACGCCTTTTTTACAAGGAGTCATGTTTGCATTGACCACAATACCTGCAGTCGTAATGCAAACACAAAACACACAACTCTGATAATGTATATGCACTGTCCTTGAAGTTGATTGGTCCACACCCGAGACGGCTATTACTATATTTTGCAACTGGTAAAGGAGGTCTCATAGTGTAAATATAGAATTGTTATAACAACACCAATGCATGGGCATAATATGACTTTGAAACCCCTCCGCCCACCTCCTACGCATTTCCCATGAATATGCTAAATTCCTATTCTCAGGTTTTTTCGGTAAAGTCACGTAGGTACAAACATTAAAATTAATGAAAGTAAAATAAAACAAACAAAAATTAAAAACATTAAAATTAATGAAAGTAAAATCAAACAAAACAAATAATTTTTTAATTTTTGTTTTGTTTTATTTTACTTTCAAAAATAATTTTTTAATTTTTGTTTTGTTTTATTTTACTTTCAAAAATAATTTTTAAATTTTTGTTTTGTTTTATTTTACTTTCATTAATTTTA
>NW_027620583.1:104547-119547 GCF_964198595.1 Lampetra fluviatilis | reverse complement strand
GGTTGTTGTGGTGGTTGTTGTAGTTGTTGTTGTGGTGGTTGTGGTGGTTGTGGTGGTTGTGGTGGTTGTGGTGGTTGTTGTGGTGGTTGTTGTGGTTGTTGTTGTGGTGGTTGTGGTGGTTGTGGTTGTTGTGGTGGTTGTTGTGGTTGTTGTAGTTGTGGTTAATGTTGTTGTGGTTGTTGTTGTAGTTGTGGCTCGGGGCTGAGTGGGGAGCTGCTGACGGAACATGGCCACGTGTGGGTTGGACTGGACATCAGCAGCGCCATGCTGGGTACTCACTCACCCACTCACCCACCACTCACTCACTCACCCACTCACCCACTCACTCACCCACTCACTCACTCACCCACCACTCACTCACTCACCCACTCACCCACTCACTCACTCTCTCACTCACCCACTCACTCACTCACTCACCCACTCACCCACTCACTCACTCACCCACTCACTCACTCACTCACCCACTCACTCACTCACCCACTCACCCACTCACCCACCCACTCACCCACCCACTCACTCACCCACTCACTCACTCACTCACCCACTCACTCACCCACTCACCCACTCACCCACCCACTCACTCACTCACCCACTCACCCACCCACTCACTCACCCACTCACTCACTCACCCACTCACCCACTCACTCACTCACTCACCCACTCACTCATTCACTCACTCACTCACTCACTCACCACTCACCCACTCATTCACTCACTCACTCACTCACCCACTCATTCACTCACTCACTCACCCACTCATTCACTCACTCACCACTCACCCACTCATTCACTCACTCACTCACTCACCCACTCACTCACTCACCCACTCATTCACTCACTCACTCACCCACTCATTCACTCACTCACTCACCACTCACTCACTCACTCACCCACTCACTCACACTCACACACTCACCCACTCACTCACTCACTCACCACTCACTCACTCACTCACCCACTCACTCACTCACTCACCCACTCACTCACTCACCCACTCACTCACTCACTCACCCACTCGCTCACTCACCCACTCACTCACTCACCCACTCATTCACTCACTCACTCACTCACCACTCACCCACTCATTCACTCACTCACTCACTCACTCACCCACTCACTCACTCACCCACTCATTCACTCACTCACTCACTCACCACTCACCCACTCACTCACTCACTCACCCACTCACTCACCCACTCATTCACTCACTCACTCACTCACCCACTCATTCACTCACTCACTCACTCACTCACTCACACACTCACCCACTCACTCACTCACTCACCACTCACTCACTCACTCACCCACTCACTCACTCACACACTCACCCACTCACTCACTCACTCACCCACTCACTCACTCACTCACCACTCACTCACTCACTCACCCACTCACTCACTCACTCACCACTCACCACTCACTCACTCACTCACTCACTCACCCACTCACTCACCACTCACTCACTCACCCACTCACTCACTCACCCACTCACTCACTCACTCACCACTCACCACTCACTCACTCACTCACCCACTCACTCACTCACCCACTCACTCACTCACTCACCCACTCACTCACTCACTCACCACTCACCACTCACTCACTCACTCACCCACTCACTCACTCACCACTCACTCACTCACCCACTCACTCACTCACTCACCCACTCACTCACTCACTCACTCACCACTCACCACTCACTCACTCACTCACCCACTCACTCACTCACTCACCCACTCACTCACTCACTCACCCACTCACTCACTCACTCACCCACTCACCACTCACTCACTCACTCACCCACTCACTCACTCACCACTCACTCACTCACCACTCACTCACTCACCACTCACTCACTCACCACTCACTCACACACTCACTCACTCACTCACCCACTCACTCACTCACCCGCTCACCCACTCACTCACTCACCCGCTCACCCACCCACTCACCCACTCACCCACTCACACACTCACTCACCCACTCACTCACTCACTCACCACTCACTCACTCACCACTCACTCACTCACCACTCACTCACTCACCACTCACTCACCACTCACTCACCACTCACTCACTCACCACTCACTCACTCACCACTCACTCACCACTCACTCACTCACTCACCACTCACTCACTCACCACTCACTCACTCACCACTCACTCACCACTCACTCACTCACTCACCACTCACTCACTCACCACTCACTCACTCACCACTCACTCACCACTCACTCACTCACCACTCACTCACTCACCACTCACTCACCACTCACTCACTCACTCACCACTCACTCACTCACCACTCACTCACTCACTCACCCACTCGCTCACTCACTCACCACTCACTCATTCACCACTCACTCACTCACCACTCACTCACTCACCACTCACTCACTCACCACTTACTCACCACTCACTCACTCACTCACCACTCACTCACTCACCACTCACTCACTCACCCACTCGCTCACTCACTCACTCACTCACACACTCACTCACTCACCCACTCACCACTCACTCACTCACTCACTCACCCACTCACCACTCACTCACTCACCACTCACTCACCACTCAATCACTCACTTACTCACTCACCACTCACCACTCACTCACCACCCACTCACCACTCACTCACCACCCACTCACCACTCACTCACCACTCACTCACCACTCACTCACTCACCACTCACTCACTCACTCACCACTCACTCACCACTCACTCACTCACTCACTTACTCACCACTCACTCACCACTCACCACTCACTCACCACCCACTCACCACCCACTCACCACTCACTCACCACTCACTCACCACTCACTCATCACTCACTCAGTCAGTCAGCCACTCACTCAGTCAGTCAGCCACTCACTCACTCACCACTCACTCACCACTCACTCACTCACCACTCACTCACTCACCACTCACTCACTCACTCACCACTCACTCACCACTCACTCACCACTCACTCACCACTCACTCACTCACTCACCACTCACTCACCACCACTCACCACTCACTCACCCCCCCTCACCCCCCCCACACACCCCCCCCCCACCCCCACCTCACCCCCCCTCACCCCCCCTCACCCCCCCCTCACCCCTCACCCCTCACCCCTCACCTCTCACCCCTCACCCCCCCGCTAGACGTGGCTGTGGAGCGAGGGGTGGAGGGAGACGTGCTGCTTTGTGACTTGGGCCAGGGACTCAACTTCCGCCCCGGAACCTTCCATGGCGCCATCAGGTGACACACACAGAGACACGCACACACAGAGACACACACACAATGACACACACACAGACACACACACACAATGACACACACACAGACACACACACAGAGACACACACACAGACACACACACAGAGACACACACACAATGACACACACACAGACACACACACACACAGAGACACACACACAGACACACACACAGAGACACACACACAATGACACACACACAGACACACACACACAATGACACACACACAGACACACACACACAGTGACACACACACAGACACACACACAGAGACACACACATAATGACACACACACAGACACACACACACAATGACACACACACAGACACACACACACAGTGTACACACACAGTGACACACACACACACAGTCACACACACAGTCACACACAGTCACACACACAGAGACACGCACACACAGTGTACACACACAGTGACATACACACACACAGTCACACACACAGTCACACACAGTCACACACACAGAAACACACACACAGTGTACACACACAGTGACATACACACACACAGTCACACACACAGTCACACACAGTCACACACACAGAGACACACACACAGTGTACACACAGTGACACACACACAGTCACACACACAGACACACACACAGAGAGTGACACACACACAGTGTACACACAGTGACACACACACAGTCACACACACAGTGACACACACAGTGTACACACAGTGACACACACACAGTCACACACACAGTGACACACACAGTGTACACACAGTGACACACACACAGTCACACACACAGTGACACACACAGTGTACACACAGTGACACACACAGAGACACACACACAGTGACACACACAGTGTACACACAGTGACACACACACAGTGACACACACAGTGTACACACAGTGACACACACATTCACACACACAGACACACACACAGAGAGTGACACACACACAGTGACACACACACACAGTGACACACACAGTGTACACACAGTGACACACACAGTCACACACACAGACACACACACAGACACACACACAGAGAGTGACACACACACAGTCACACACACAGTGACACACAGTCACACACACAGACACACACACAGAGAGTGACACACACACAGTGACACACACACAGTGTATACAGTGACACACACACAGTGACACACACACACACAGAGTGACACACACACACTGTGTGTGTGTGTGTGTCACGCTGTGTGTGTGTGTACACTGTGTGTGTGTGTACACACTGTGTGTGTGTGTACACTGTGTGTGTGTGTGTCACTGTGTGTGTGTGTACACTGTGTGTGTGTGTACACTCTGTGTGTGTGTCACTGTGTGTGTACAGTGTGTGTGTATGTGTGTATGTGTGTGTCTGTGTGTGTGTCTGTGTGTGTGTAACTGTGTGTGTCACTGTGTGTCTATGTGTGTGTGTGTCACTGTGTGTGTGTCACAGTGTGTGTGTCTGTGTGTGTACACTGTGTGTGTATGTGTGTGTGTACACTGTGTGTGTGTATCTGTGTCACTGTGTGTCACTGTGTCCACTCTGTGTGTGTGTCTGTGTGTCTGTGTGTCTGTGTGTGTGTCTGTGTGTCACTGTGTGTGTGTAACTGTGTGTGTGTGTCTGTGTGTGTGTCACTGTGTCACTGTGTGTGTGTAACTGTGTCACTGTGTGTGTGTGTCTGTGTGTGTGTCACTGTGTGTGTGTGTCACTGTGTGTGTCACTGTGTGTGTGTGTCACTGTGTGTCACTGTGTGTGTAACTGTGTCACTGTGTGTGTCTGTGTGTGTGTCTGTGTGTACACTCTCTGTGTGTCTCTGTGTGTGTGTGTGTACACTGTGTGTGTCTGTGTGTCTCTGTGTGTGTCTGTGTGTAACTGTGTGTGTCACTGTGTGTGTCTGTCACTGTGTGTCTGTGTGTGTGTGTCACTGTGTGTGTGTGTCTGTGTGTAACTGTGTGTGTGTGTCACTGTGTGTCTATGTGTGTGTCACTGTGTGTCTGTGTGTGTCACTGTGTGTCTCTGTGTGTCTGTGTGTGTCACTGTGTGTGCAACTGTGTGTCTGTGTGTGTCTGTGTGTGTCACTGTGTGTGTGTGTGTGTACACTGTGTGTGTGTGTGTACACTGTGTGTGTGTGTGTACACTGTGTGTGTGTACACTGTGTGTGTGTGTGTACACTGTGTGTGTGTACACTGTGTGTGTGTACACTGTGTGTGTGTGTGTACACTGTGTGTGTGTGTGTACACTGTGTGTGTGTACACTGTGTGTGTGTGTACACTGTGTGTGTGTACACTGTGTGTGTGTACACTGTGTGTGTGTACACTGTGTGTGTGTGTGTACACTGTGTGTGTGTGTGTACACTGTGTGTGTGTACACTGTGTGTGTGTGTACACTGTGTGTGTGTACACTGTGTGTGTGTGTACACTGTGTGTGTGTACACTGTGTGTGTGTGTGTACACTGTGTGTGTGTGTGTACACTGTGTGTGTGTGTGTACACTGTGTGTGTGTGTAACTGTGTGTGTGTCACTGTGTGTGTGTACACTGTGTGTGTGTACACTGTGTGTGTGTACACTGTGTGTGTGTGTGTACACTGTGTGTGTGTGTGTAACTGTGTGTGTGTCACTGTGTGTGTGTACACTGTGTGTGTCTGTGTCACTGTGTGTGTGTACACTGTGTGTGTGTGTGTACACTGTGTGTGTGTGTGTAACTGTGTCTGTGTGTGTCTGTGTGTGTAACTGTGTCTGTGTGTGTCTGTGTCTGTGTAACTGTGTCTGTGTGTGTCTGTGTGTGTAACTGTGTCTGTGTGTGTCTGTGTCTGTGTAACTGTGTCTGTGTGTGTCTGTGTGTGTAACTGTGTCTGTGTGTGTCTGTGTGTGTCTGTGTGTGTAACTGTGTCTGTGTGTGTCTGTGTGTGTCTGTGTCTGTGTAACTGTGTCTGTGTGTGTCTGTGTGTGTAACTGTGTCTGTATGTGTCTGTGTGTGTAACTGTGTGTCTGTGTGTGTCTGTGTCTGTGTAACTGTGTCTGTGTGTGTCTGTGTGTGTAACTGTGTCTGTGTGTGTCTGTGTCTGTGTAACTGTGTCTGTGTGTGTCTGTGTTTGTGTAACTGTGTCTGTGTGTGTCTGTGTGTGTCTGTGTCTGTGTAACTGTGTCTGTGTGTGTCTGTCTGTGTAACTGTGTCTGTGTGTGTCTGTGTCTGTGTAACTGTGTCTGTGTGTGTCTGTGTGTGTAACTGTGTCTGTGTGTGTCTGTGTCTGTGTAACTGTGTCTGTGTGTGTCTGTGTGTGTAACTGTGTGTCTGTGTGTGTCTGTGTGTGTAACTGTGTGTCTGTGTGTGTGTGTGTGTCTGTGTGTGTCTGTGTGTGTCTGTGTGTGTAACTGTGTGTCTGTGTGTGTGTGTGTGTCTGTGTGTGTAACTGTGTGTGTAACTGTGTGTCTGTGTGTGTGTGTGTGTCTGTGTGTGTCTGTGTGTGTGTGTGTGTGTCTGTGTGTGTACACTGTGTGTGTCTGTGTGTGTACACTGTGTGTGTCTGTGTGTGTAACTGTGTCTGTGTGTGTCTGTGTGTGTAACTGTGTGTCTGTGTGTGTCTGTGTGTGTAACTGTGTGTCTGTGTGTGTGTGTCTGTGTGTGTCTGTGTGTGTAACTGTGTGTCTGTGTGTGTGTGTGTGTCTGTGTGTGTCTGTGTGTGTGTGTGTCTGTATGTGTAACTGTGTGTCTGTGTGTGTCTGTGTGTGTCTGTGTGTGTAACTGTGTGTCTGTGTGTGTGTGTGTGTCTGTGTGTGTAACTGTGTGTGTAACTGTGTGTCTGTGTGTGTGTGTGTGTCTGTGTGTGTCTGTGTGTGTGTGTGTGTGTCTGTGTGTGTACACTGTGTGTGTCTGTGTGTGTACACTGTGTGTGTCTGTGTGTGTAACTGTGTGTGTGTCTGTGTGTGTACACTGTGTGTGTGTCTGTGTGTGTCTGTGTGTGTACACTGTGTGTGTGTCTGTGTGTGTCTGTGTGTGTCTGTGTGTGTCTGTGTGTGTCTGTGTGTGTGTCTCTGTGCAGCATCTCTGCGCTGCAGTGGCTCTGCAATGCCGACTGCGCCACTCACAACCCACAGCGGCGTCTACGCACCCTGTTCACCACCCTCTACTCGTGCCTGGTAACATCACCATCACCATCACCACCATCACCACCATCAACATCACCCTGTTCACCACCCTCTACTCGTGCCTGGTAGCATCACCATCACCATCACCACCATCAACATCATCAACATCACCCTGTTCACCACCCTCTACTCGTGCCTGGTAACATCACCATCACCATCACCACCATCACCACCATCAACATCACCCTGTTCACCACCCTCTACTCGTGCCTGGTAACATCACCATCACCATCACCACCATCACCACCATCAACATCACCCTGTTCACCACCCTCTACTCGTGCCTGGTAACATCACCATCACCACCATCACCACCATCACCACCATCAACATCACCCTGTTCACCACCCTCTACTCGTGCCTGGTAACATCACCATCACCACCATCACCACCATCACCACCATCAACATCACCCTGTTCACCACCCTCTACTCGTGCCTGGTAACATCACCATCACCACCATCACCACCATCACCACCATCAACATCACCCTGTTCACCACCCTCTACTCGTGCCTGGTAACATCACCATCACCACCATCACCACCATCACCACCATCAACATCACCCTGTTCACCACCCTCTACTCGTGCCTGGTAACATCACCATCACCACCATCACCACCATCACCACCATCAACATCACCCTGTTCACCACCCTCTACTCGTGCCTGGTAACATCACCATCACCACCATCACCACCATCACCACCATCAACATCACCCTGTTCACCACCCTCTACTCGTGCCTGGTAACATCACCATCACCACCATCACCACCATCACCACCATCAACATCACCATCACCATCAACATCACCCTGTTCACCACCCTCTACTCGTGCCTGGTAACATCACCATCACCACCATCACCACCATCACCACCATCAACATCACCATCAACATCACCCTGTTCACCACCCTCTACTCGTGCCTGGTAACATCACCATCAACATCATCAACATCACCAACATCACCACCATCAACATCACCATCAACATCACCCTGTTCACCACCCTCTACTCGTGCCTGGTAACATCACCATCACCACCATCAACATCATCAACATCACCACCATCAACATCACCATCAACATCACCCTGTTCACCACCCTCTACTCGTGCCTGGTAACATCACCACCATCACCACCATCAACATCATCAACATCACCACCATCAACATCACCATCACCATCAACATCACCCTGTTCACCACCCTCTACTCGTGCCTGGTAACATCACCACCATCACCACCATCAACATCATCAACATCACCACCATCAACATCACCATCACCATCAACATCACCCTGTTCACCACCCTCTACTCGTGCCTGGTAACATCACCACCATCACCACCATCAACATCACCATCACCATCAACATCACCCTGTTCACCACCCTCTACTCGTGCCTGGTAACATCACCATCACCACCATCAACATCACCACCATCACCACCATCAACATCACCCTGTTCACCACCCTCTACTCGTGCCTGGTAACATCACCATCACCACCATCAACATCACCACCATCACCACCATCAACATCACCCTGTTCACCACCCTCTACTCGTGCCTGGTAACATCACCATCACCATCACCACCATCACCACCATCACCACCAACATCACCATCAACATCACCCTGTTCACCACCCTCTACTCGTGCCTGGTAACATCACCATCAACATCATCACCATCAACATCAGCACCATCACCACCATCAACATCACCACCATCACCACCATCACCACCATCACCACCAACATCACCATCACCACCATCAACATCACCACCATCACCACCATCAACATCACCACCATCACCACCATCACCACCATCACCACCATCAACATCACCACCATCACCACCATCAACATCACCCTGTTCACCACCCTCTACTCGTGCCTGGTAACATCACCATCACCACCATCACCACCAACATCACCATCACCATCAACATCACCCTGTTCACCACCCTCTACTCGTGCCTGGTAACATCACCATCACCATCACCACCATCAACATCATCAACACCATCACCACCATCACCACCAACATCACCAACATCACCATCACCATCAACATCACCCTGTTCACCACCCTCTACTCGTGCCTGGTAACATCACCATCAACATCATCACCATCAACATCAGCACCATCACCACCATCACCACCAACATCACCATCACCACCATCACCATCACCACCATCACCACCATCACCACCAACATCACCATCACCATCACCACCATCACCACCATCACCACCATCACCATCATCATCACCAACATCACCATCACCACCATCAACATCACCACCATCATCACCATCACCACCATCACCACCATCACCATCATCATCACCAACATCACCATCACTACCATCAACATCACCACCATCATCACCATCACCACCATCACCACCAACATCACCATCACCACCATCAACATCACCACCATCACCACCATCACCACCATCACCACCATCAACATCACCACCATCACCACCATCACCACCATCACCACCATCAACATCACCACCATCACCACCATCAACATCACCCTGTTCACCACCCTCTACTCGTGCCTGGTAACATCACCATCACCATCACCACCATCAACATCATCAACATCATCACCACCATCACCACCATCACCACCAACATCACCAACATCACCATCACCATCAACATCACCCTGTTCACCACCCTCTACTCGTGCCTGGTAACATCACCATCACCATCACCACCATCAACACCATCAACATCATCAACATCATCACCACCACCACCACCATCAACATCATCACCATCACCACCATCAACATCATCAACATCATCACCACCATCACCACCATCACCACCAACATCACCATCACCACCAACATCACCATCACCATCAACATCACCCTGTTCACCACCCTCTACTCGTGCCTGGTAACATCACCATCAACATCATCACCATCAACATCATCAACATCATCACCACCATCACCACCATCACCACCAACATCACCATCACCACCAACATCACCATCAACATCAACATCACCATGTTCACCACCCTCTACTCGTGCCTGGTAACATCACCATCAACATCATCAACATCATCAACATCACCACCACCACCATCAACATCACCACCATCACCACCATCACCACCATCACCACCAACATCACCATCACCACCATCACCATCACCACCATCACCACCATCACCACCATCACCACCATCAACATCACCACCATCACCACCATCACCACCATCACCACCATCAACATCACCACCATCACCACCATCAACATCACCCTGTTCACCACCCTCTACTCCTGCCTGGTAACATCACCATCAACATCATCACCATCAACATCATCACCACCACCACCATCAACATCATCACCATCACCACCATCAACATCACCACCATCACCACCATCACCACCATCACCACCATCAACATCACCACCATCATCACCACCATCACCATCACCACCATCAACATCATCCACCATCACCACCATCAACATCACCACCATCACCACCATCACCACCATCACCACCACCATCATCACCATCACCACCATCACCACCATCACCACCATCACCACCACTGTGATGTGATGTTAATGATGATGTTGATGTTGTTGTTGATGTTGTTGATGTTGTTGATGTTGTTTGATGTTGTTGATGTTGTTGATGTTGTTGTTGATGTTGTTGTTGATCTTGTTGATGTTGTTGTTGATGTTGTTGATGTTGCTGATGTTGATGTTGTTGTTGATGTTGTTGATGTTGTTGATGTTGATGATGTTGCTGATGTTGATGTTGTTGTTGATCTTGTTGATGATGTTGATGATGATGTTGATGTTGTTGTTGATCTTGTTGATGATGTTGTTGATGTTGTTGATCTCTAGGAGAGAGGGGCTAGAGCTGTCTTTCAACTCTACCCAGAGAACGCTCAACAGGTGAGGGGGGGGGGGTGATGGGGGTGATGGGGGGCGTGGGGGTGTGATGGGGGGGGGATGGGGGGGGGTGATGGGGGGTGATGGGGGGGGGGGTGGGGGTGTAATGGGGGGGGGGATGGGGGGGGGTGATGGGGGTGATGGGGGGGGGGTGGGGGTGTGATGGGGGGGGGATGGGGGGGGTGATGGGGGATTGGGGCTGAAGGGGGGGGGGGGGGGTGGGGGGGGATGGTGGGGGTGGGTGGGGTTAGAGGGTGAGTGGGTGGGTGAGTGGGTGGGTGAGTGAGTGAGTGGTGAGTGGGTGGGTGAGTGGATGAGTGAGTGGGTGGATGAGTGGGTGGGTGAGTGGGTGAGTGGGTGGGAGGGTGAGTGAATGAGTGAGTGGGTGGGTGGGTGAGTGGGTGGGTGAGTGGATGAGTGGGTGGGTGGGTGAGTGGGTGAGTGGGTGGGTGGGTGAGTGGGTGGGTGGGTGAGTGAGTGGGTGGGTGGGTGAGTGGGTGGGTGGGTGAGTGGGTGGGTGGGTGAGTGGGTGGGGTGGGTGGGTGAGTGGGTGGGGTGGGTGAGTGGGTGGGTGGGTGGATGAGTGAGTGGATGAGTGGGTGGGTGGGGTGAGTGGGTGGGTGGGTGGGTGAGTGGGTGGGGTGGGTGAGTGGGTGGGTGGGTGAGTGAATGAGTGAGTGGGTGGGTGAGTGGGTGGGTGAGTGGATGAATGAGTGGGTGAGTGGGTGGGTGGGTGAGGTGGGTGGGTGAGTGGGTGGGTGAGTGGGTGGGTGGGTGGGTGAGTGGGTGGGTGAGTGGATGAGTGAGTGGGTGAGTGGGGTGGGTGGGTGAGTGGGTGGGTGGGTGAGTGAATGAGTGAGTGGGTGGGTGAGTGGGTGGGTGAGTGGATGAGTGAGTGGGTAAGTGGGTGGGTGGGTGAGTGGGTGGGTGGGTGAGTGGGTGAGTGAGTGAGTGGGTGGGTGAGTGGGTGGGGGGATGGGTGATGTTGGTGCTGGTGGTGGTTTATACTATAGCGGTGGTTGTTGTTGTGGTTGTTGTTGTGTTGGTTGTTGTTGTTGTGGTTGTTGTTGTGGTTGTGGTGGTTGTGGGTGGTTGTTGTAGATGGAGGTGATCACTGCTCAGGCCGCTCGTTGTGGCTTCACCGGCGGAGTCGTCATAGATTACCCTCATAGCTCCAGCGCGAAGAAGTGACTCATCACTCACACTCACTCACCCACTCACTCTCACCCACTCACACCACTCACTCACCAGCACACTCACTCACTCACTCAGCTCCACTCACTCACTCACTCACTCATCACTCACCACTCACTCACTCTCACTCACTCACTCACGTCACTCCACCACTCAGTCACCACTCACTCACTCACTCACCACTCACTCACTCACCACTCACTCACCACTCACTCACCACTCACTCACCACTCACTCACTCACCACTCACTCACCCACTCACTCACCACTCACTCACCCACTCACCCACCACTCACTCACTCACCCACTCACTCACCCACTCACTCACCCACTCACTCACTCACCCACCACTCCCACCTCACCCACCCACCCACTCACACTCACTCACCACTCACTCACCCACCCACTCACTCACCCACCCACTCACTCACTCACCCACTCACTCACCACTCACTCACTCACTCACCACTCACTCACTCAGTCACCACTCACCACTCACTCACTCACTCACCACTCAGTCACCACTCACTCACACTCACTCACTCACTCACTCACTCACCACACGCTCACCACTCACTCACCACTCACTCACCACTCACTCACTCACCCACCCACTCACCACTCACTCACTCACTCACCACTCACTCACTCACTCACCACTCACTCACTCACCACTCACCACCCACTCACTCACCCACTCACCCACTCACTCACCCACTCACCACTCACTCACCACTCAGTCACCACTCACTCACTCACCACTCACTCACCCACTCACTCACTCACCACTCACTCACTCACTCACCACTCAGTCACCACTCAGTCACCACTCACTCACTCACTCACCACTCACTCACTCACTCACCACTCACTCACCACTCAGTCACCACTCACTCACTCACTCACTCACCACTCACTCACTCACCACTCACTCACCACTCACTCACTCACTCACTCACCACTCACTCACCACTCACTCACCACTCACTCACTCACCACTCACTCACCCACTCACCCACTCACTCACCCCACCCCACTCACCCACCCACCCACTCACCCACTGACTCACTCACCCACTCACTCACCCACTCACTCACCCACCACTCACTCACCACTCACTCACCACTCACTCAGTCACCACTCACTCACTCAGTCACACTCACTCACCACTCACCACTCACTCACCACTCACTCACTCAGCTCCACTCACTCACTCACCACTCACTCACCACTCACCACTCAACTCACTCACCACTCAGTCACCACTCACTCACACACTCACCACTCACTCACTCACTCACCACTCACTCACTCACTCACACTCACTCACTCACTCACACTCACTCACACTCACTCACTCACCACTCACTCACCCACTCACTCACCACTCACTCACCCACTCACCCACCCACTCACTCACCCACCACTCACTCACATCACTCCCACTCACTCACTCACTCACTCACTCACTCACTCACCACTCACCACTCATCCCACTCACTCACCACTCACTCACCACCACTCACCCACCCACTCACCACTCACTCACCCACCCACTCACCCACCCACCCACTCACCCACCCACTCACTCACTCACCCACTCACTCACCCACTCACTCACTCACCCACTCACTCACCACCCACTCACTCACTCACCACTCACTCACCACTCACTCACCACTCACTCACCCACTCACTCACCCACTCACTCACACACTCACTCACACACTCACTCACCCACTCACCACTCACTCACTCAACCACCACTCACTCACCCACTCACTCACCCACTCACTCACCCACCCACTCACTCACTCACCACTCACACACTCACTCACACACTCACTCACTCATCCACCCACTCACTCACTCACCCACCCACTCACCACTCACTCACCCACTCACTCAGCCACCCACTCACTCACTTATCCACCCACTCACTCACACACTCACCACTCACCCACTCACTCACTCACACACTCATCACTCACCACTCACTCACCCACCCACTCACTCACTCACCCACCCACTCACCCACTCACTCACCCACACCATTCACTCACTCACCCACTCACACACCCACTCACACACCCACTCACACACCACTCACTCACCACTCACTCACCACTCACTCACCCACTCACACACCACTCACCCACCCACTCACTCACCACTCACTCACCACTCACTCACCACACTCACTCACTCACTCACTCACCCACCTCAACTCACCCACCCACCCACTCACTCCACTCACCCACCCACTCACTCACTCACTCACCCACCCACCCACTCACCCACCCACCCACTCACTCACTCACTCACTCCCACCCACACCACCCACTCACTCACCCACCCACCCACCCACTCACCACCCACCCCCCACCCACTCACTTCACTTCACCCACCCACTCACCCACTCACTCACCCACTCACTCACTCA
>NW_027620583.1:81451-104347 GCF_964198595.1 Lampetra fluviatilis | reverse complement strand
TCACCCACCCACTCACCACTCACATCACCCACCCACTCACCCACCCACCCACCCACTCACCCACCCACTCACCACTCACTCACTCACCCACTCACCACCACTCACTCACTCATCACCACTCACTCACTCAGTCACCACTCACTCACCACTCACCACTCACTCACCACTCACTCACTCAGTCACCACTCACTCACCCACTCACTCACCACTCACCCACTCACTCACACACCACTCACTCACTCACCACTCACTCACCACTCACCACTCACCACTCACTCACCACTCACTCACTCAGTCACCACTCACTCACCACTCACTCACCACTCACCACTCACTCACTCACCACTCACTCACTCACTCACCACTCAGTCACCACTCACTCACTCACTCACCACTCACTCACTCACCACTCACTCACCACTCACCACTCAGTCACCACTCACTCACTCACTCACCACTCACTCACTCACTCACCACTCACTCACTCACTCACCACTCACTCACCACTCACTCACTCACTCACCACTCACTCACTCACCACTCACCACTCACTCACCACTCACTCACCCACTCACCCACCACTCACTCACCCACTCACTCACCACCCACTCACTCACCACTCACTCACTCACACTCACTCACTCACCACTCACCCACTCACTCATCCACTCACTCACCACTCACTCACCACTCACCCACCCACTCACCACTCACTCACCCACCCACTCACCCACCACCCACTCACCCACCCACTCACTCACCACTCACTCACCCACTCACTCACTCACCCACTCACTCACCACCCACTCACTCACTCACCACTCACTCACCACTCACTCACCCACCACTCACTCACCACTCACTCACCCACTCACTCACTCACACACTCACTCACCACTCACACTCACTCACTCAACCACCACTCACTCACCCACTCACTCACCCACTCACTCACCACTCACTCACTCACCACTCACACACTCACTCACACACTCACTCACTCACCACCCACTCACCACTCACTCACACCCACTCACTCAGCCACCCACTCACTCACTTATCCACCACTCACTCACACACTCACCACTCACCCACTCACCCACTCACTCACTCACTCACACACTCATCACTCACCACTCACTCACCCACCCACCCACTCACCACTCACTCACCCACCCACTCACCCACTCACTCACCCACCCATTCACTCACTCACCCACTCTTTCACTCACCCACTCACACACCCACTCACTCACCACTCACTCACCACTCACTCACCCACTCACACACTCACTCACACACTCACTCACTCACCCACCCACCCACTCACCCACCCACCCACTCACTCACTCACCCACCCACCCACCCACCCACCCACTCACTCACTCACCCACCCACTCACTCACTCACCCACTCACTCACTCACCCACCCACTCACCCACCCACCCACCCACTCACCCACCCACCCACTCACCCACCCACCCACTCACTCACCTACTCACCACTCATACACTCACCACTCACTCACCCACCCACCCACTCACCACTCACTCACCCACACACTCACCACTCACTCATCCACTCACTCACCACTCACTCACCCACCCACTCACTCACTCACCACTCACTCACCACTCACACACTCACTCACCCACCCACCCACTCACTCACCCACTCACTCACCCACTCACCACTCACCCACTCACTCACCACTCACTCACTCACCACTCACTCACTCACTCACACACTCACTCACTCAGCCACTCACTCACACACTCACTCACTCACCACTCACTCACACACTCACTCACTCAGCCACTCACTCACTCACCCACTCACCACTCACTCACTCAACCACCACTCACTCACACACTCACCACTCACTCACCCACTCACCCACCCACTCACTCACTCACCACTCACACACTCACTCACACACTCACTCACTCATCCACCCACTCACTCACTCACCCACCCACTCACCACTCACTCACCCACTCACTCAGCCACCCACTCACTCACTCATCCACCCACTCACTCACACACTCACCCACTCACTCACCACTCACTCACTCACACACTCATCACTCACCCACTCACCCACTCACCCACCCACTCACCCACCCACTCACCCACCCACTCACCCACCCACTCACTCACCCACTCACCACTCACTCACCACTCACTCACTCACCACTCATACACTCACCACTCACCCACCCACCCACTCACCACTCACTCACCACTCACTCACTCACCCACTCACTCACCACCCACTCACCACTCACTCACCCACTCACCACTCACTCACCACTCATACACTCACCACACACTCACTCACTCACCCACCCACTCACCCACCCACCCACTCACCCACCCACCCACTCACCCACACCACTCACCCACCCACTCACCCACCCACTCACCCACCCACTCACTCACCCACTCACCACTCACTCACCACTCACCCACCCACCCACTCACTCACCCACCCACCCACCCACCCACTCACCCACCCACTCACTCACCACTCACTCACCACTCACTCACCACTCACTCACCACCCACTCACCACTCACTCATACACTCACCACTCACTCACCACTCACTCACCACTCACTCACCACTCACTCACCAGCCACTCACCAGCCACTCACCACTCACTCACTCACCACTCACTCACTCACCACACACTCACCACTCACTCACCACTCACTCACCCACCACTCACCCACCACTCACTCACCACTCACTCACCACTCACATCACTCACCACTCACTCACCACTCACTCACCACTCACTCACCACTCACTCACCACTCACTCACCCACCACTCACCCACCACTCACTCACCACTCACTCACCACTCACTCACCACCCACTCACCACCCACTCACCACTCACTCACCACTCACTCACACTCACTCACCACTCACTCACCACTCACTCACCACCCACTCACCACTCACTCACCACCCACTCACCACCCACTCACCACTCACTCACCACCCACTCACCACTCACTCACCACTCACTCACCAGCCACTCACCACTCACTCACCACTCACCACCACTCACTCACCACTCACTCACCCACCCACTCACCCACCCACCCACTCACCACTCACTCACCACCCACTCACCACTCACCACACACTCACCACTCACTCACCACCCACTCACCACTCACCCACCACTCACCCACCACTCACTCACCACTCACCCACTCACCACTCACTCACCACACACTCACCACACACTCACCACTCACTCACCCACCACTCACTCACCACCCACTCACCACACACTCACCACTCACTCACCACACTCACCACTCACTCACCAGCCACTCACCACTCACCCACCCACTCACCCACCCACCCACTCACCCACCCACCCACTCACCACTCACTCACCACCCACTCACCACTCACCACACACTCACCACTCACTCACCACCCACTCACCACTCACCACTCACCCACCACTCACCCACCACTCACTCACCACTCACCACTCACTCACACACACACACTCACCACTCTCACTCACCACTCACTCACCACTCACTCACCACCCACTCACCACACACTCACCACACACTCACCACTCACTCACCACCCACTCACCACTCACTCACCACACACACTCACTCACCACTCACTCACCACCCACTCACCACTCACCACACACTCACCACTCACTCACTCACCACCCACTCACCACTCACCCACCACTCACCCACCACTCACTCACCACTCTCACCCACTCACCACACACTCACCACTCACTCACCACCCACTCACCACCCACCACACACTCACCACTCACTCACCACACACTCACCACTCACTCACCACTCACTCACTCACCCACCCACCCACTCACCCACCCACTCACCCACCCACTCACCCACCCACTCACCACTCACTCACCACTCACTCACTCACTCACCACTCACTCACCACCCACTCACCACCCACTCACCACTCACTCACCACTCACTCACCACTCACTCACCACCCACTCACCACTCACTCACCACACACTCACTCACCACTCACTCACCACTCACTCACTCACCACTCACTCACCACTCACTCACCACCCACTCACCACTCACTCACTCACTCACTCACTCACTCACCTACTCACTCACTCACCACTCACTCACCACTCACTCACTCACCACTCACTCACCACTCACTCACCACACACTCACCACTCACTCACCACTCACTCACCACTCACTCACCACCCACTCACCACCCACTCACCACTCACTCACCACCCACTCACCACTCACTCACCACCCACTCACCACCCACTCACCACCCACTCACCACTCACTCACCACCCACTCACCACTCACTCACCACCCACTCACCACCCACTCACCACTCACTCACCACCCACTCACCACCCACTCACCACTCACTCACCACTCACTCACCACTCACTCACTCACTCACCTACTCACTCAACCACCCACTCACCACTCACTCACCACTCACTCACCACTCACTCACCACCCACTCACCACTCACTCACCACTCACTCACCACTCACTCACCACACACTCACCACCCACTCACCACTCACTCACCACTCACCCACCCACTCACTCACCACCCACTCACCACTCACTCACCACTCACTCACCACCCACTCACCACTCACCCACCACTCACCCACCACTCACTCACCACTCACCCACTCACCACACACTCACCACTCACTCACCACCCACTCACCACTCACTCACCACTCACTCACCCACCCACCCACTCACCCACCCACTCACCCACCCACTCACCCACCCACTCACCCACCCACTCACCCACCCACTCACCACTCACTCACCACTCACTCACCACTCACTCACCACCCACTCACCACCCACTCACCACTCACTCACCACTCACTCACCACTCACTCACCACTCACTCACCACTCACCACTCACTCACCACACACTCACCACTCACTCACCACCCACTCACCACTCACTCACCACACACTCACTCACCACTCACTCACCACTCACTCACTCACCACTCACTCACCACTCACTCACCACTCACCACTCACTCACCACTCACTCACCCTCACTCACCACCCACTCACTCACCACACACTCACCACTCACTCACCACTCACCACTCACTCACCACACACTCACTCACCACTCACTCACCACTCACTCACTCACCACTCACTCACCACTCACTCACTCACCTACTCACTCACTCACCACTCACTCACCACTCACCACTCACTCACCACTCACTCACTCACCTACTCACTCACTCACCACTCACTCACCACTCACTCACTCACCACCCACTCACCACTCACTCACCACTCACTCACCACTCACTCACCACACACTCACCACCCACTCACCACTCACTCACCACTCACCCACCACTCACTCACCACTCACTCACCACCCACTCACCACTCACTCACCACTCACTCACCACTCACTCACCACCCACTCACCACTCACCCACTCACTCACCCACCACTCACTCACCACTCACCCACTCACCACACACACTCACCACTCACTCACCACTCACTCACCACTCACTCACCACTCACTCACCACCCACTCACCACTCACACTCACCACTCATCACCACTCACCACTCACTCACCACCACTCACCACTCACTCACCACTCACTCACCACTCACCACTCACTCACTCACCACTCACTCACTCACACTCACTCACCACTCACTCACTCACCACTCACCTCTCACTCACTCACCTCACTCACCACCCACTCACCACTCACTCACCACACACTCACTCACACTCACTCACCACCCACTCACCACTCACTCACCACACACACTCACCACTCACTCACCACCCACTCACCACCCACTCACCACTCCACTCACCACTCCACTCACCACTCACTCACCACTCCACTCACCACTCACTCACCACTCACTCACCACCCACTCACCACTCACTCACCACTCACTCACCACCCACTCACCACTCACCTCACCACCCACTCACCACCCACTCACCACTCACTCACCACCCACTCACCACTCACTCACCACCCACTCACCACCCACTCACCACTCACTCACCACTCACATCACCACTCACTCACTCACTCACCACTCACTCACCACCCACTCACCACTCACTCACCACTCACTCACCACCCACTCACCACACTCACCACTCACTCACACTCACTCACCACACACTCACCACCCACTCACCACTCCACTCACCACTCACTCACCACTCACTCACCACCCACTCACCACTCACTCACCACTCACTCACCACTCACTCACCACTCACCACTCACCACTCACCCTCACTCACCACCCACTCACCACTCACTCACACTCACTCACCACTCACTCACTCACCACTCACTCACCACTCACTCACTCACCACTCACTCACCACCACTCACTCACCACTCACTCACCACTCACTCACACACTCACTCACCACTCACTCACCACTCACTCACCACTCACTCACCACCACTCACCACTCACTCACCACACACTCACTCACCACTCACTCACCACTCACTCACCACTCACTCACCACCACTCACCACTCACCACCCACTCACCACTCACTCACCACACACTCACTCACCACTCACTCACCACTCACTCACCACTCACTCACTCACCACTCACTCACCACTCACTCACTCACCACTCACTCACCACTCACTCACCACCTCACTCACCACTCACTCACCACTCACCACTCACACTCACTCACCACTCACTCACCACTCACTCACTCACCTACTCACTCACTCACTCACACTCACTCACCACCACTCACCACTCACCACTCACCACCCACTCACCACTCACCACTCATTCACCACTCACTCACCACTCACACACTCACCACTCACTCACCACTCACTCCTCACTCACCACTCCACTCACCACTCACTCACCACTCACTCACCACCCACTCACCACTCACTCACCACTCACTCACCACTCACTCACCACTCACTCACCACCCACTCACCACCCACTCACCACTCACTCACCACTCACTCACCACTCACTCACCACACACTCACCACTCACTCACCACCCACTCACCACTCACTCACCACACACTCACTCACCACTCACTCACCACTCACTCACCACCCACTCACCACTCACTCACCACTCACTCACTCACCACTCACTCACCACTCACTCACCACCCACTCACCACTCACTCACCACTCACTCACCACTCACTCACCACTCACTCACCTACTCACTCACTCACCACTCACTCACCACTCACTCACCACTCACTCACTCACCACTCACTCACCACTCACTCACCACTCACTCACCACCCACTCACCACTCACTCACCACTCACTCACCACTCACTCACCACACACTCACCACCCACTCACCACTCACTCACCACTCACCCACCCACTCACTCACCACCCACTCACCACCACTCACCACTCACTCACCACCCACTCACCACTCACCCACCACTCACCCACCACTCACTCACCACTCACCCACTCACCACTCACTCACCACTCACTCACCACTCACTCACCACTCACTCACCACACACTCACCACTCACTCACCACCCACTCACCACTCACTCACCCACCACTCACTCACCACCCACTCACTCACCACTCACTCACCACTCACTCACTCACCACTCACTCACCACCCACTCACTCACCTACTCACTCACCACTCACTCACCACTCACTCACTCACCACTCACTCACCACACACTCACCACTCACTCACCACTCACTCACCACTCACTCACCACCCACTCACCACTCACTCACCACCACTCACTCACCACTCACTCACCACCCACTCACCACCCACTCACCACTCACTCACCACTCACCCACCCACTCACTCACCACCCACTCACCACTCACTCACCACTCACCCACCCACTCACTCACCACCCTCTCACCACTCACTCACCACTCACCCACCCACTCACTCACCACCCACCACTCACTCACTCACCACTCACCCACCCACTCACTCACCACTCACTCACCACTCACTCACCACCCACTCACCACTCACCCACCACTCACCCACCACTCACTCACCCACTCACTCACCACTCACTCACCACCCACTCACCACTCACCCACCACTCACCCACCACTCACTCACCACTCACCCACTCACCACACACTCACCACTCACTCACCACTCACTCACCACTCACTCACCACTCACTCACCACACACTCACCACTCACTCACCACCCACTCACCACTCACTCACCACACACTCCACTCACCACTCACTCACCACTCACTCACCTCACTCACCACCCACTCACTCACCTACTCACTCACCACTCACTCACCACTCACTCACTCACCACTCACTCACCACTCACTCACTCACCTACTCACTCACCACTCACTCACCACCACTCACTCACCACTCTCACCACACACTCACCACTCACTCACCACTCACTCACCACTCACTCACCACCCACTCACCACCCACTCACCACTCACTCACCACTCACTCACCACCCACTCACCACCCACTCACCACTCACTCACCACCCACTCACCACCCACTCACCACCCACTCACCACTCACTCACCACCCACTCACCACTCACTCACCACCCACTCACCACCCACTCACCACTCACTCACCACTCACTCACCACTCACTCACTCACTCACCACTCACTCACCACCCACTCACCACTCCACTCACCACCCTCACTCACCACTCACTCACCACCCACTCACCACTCACTCACCACTCACTCACCACTCACTCACCACACACTCACCACCCACTCACCACTCACTCACCACTCACCCACCCACTCACTCACCACCCACTCACCACTCACTCACCACTCACTCACCACCCACTCACCACTCACCCACTCACTCACTCATCACTCACTCACCACCCACTCACCACTCACCACCCACTCACCACTCACCCACTCACTCACTCATCACTCACTCACCACCCACTCACCACTCACCACTCACTCACCACTCACTCACCACTCACTCACCACTCACTCACCACCCACTCACCACTCACTCACCACTCACTCACCACCCACCCACACACTCACCACTCACTCACCACCCACTCACCACTCACTCACCACCCACTCACTCACCCACCCACCCACTCACCACTCACTCACCACTCACTCACTCACCACCCACTCACCACTCACTCACCACTCACTCACCACTCACTCACCACCCACCACACACTCACCACTCACTCACCACACACTCACCACTCACTCACCACTCACTCACCACACACTCACCACTCACTCACCACCCACTCACCACTCACTCACCACCCACTCACCACCCACTCACTCACTCACCACTCACTCACCACTCACTCACCACACACTCACCACTCACTCACCCACCCACTCACCACTCACTCACTCACTCACCAACTCACTCACCACCCACTCACCACTCACTCACCACACACTCACCACTCACTCACCACTCACTCACCACCCACTCACCACTCACCACTCACTCACCACTCACTCACCACTCACTCACCACCCACTCACTCACTCACCTACTCACTCAACCACCCACTCACCACTCACTCACCACTCACTCATTCACCACCCCACTCACTCACTCACCTACTCACTCACCACACACTCACCACTCACTCACCACTCACTCATCACCACCCACTCACCACTCACTCACCACTCACTCACCACTCACTCACCACCCACTCACCACTCACTCACCACTCACTCACCACCCACTCACCACTCACTCACCCACCCACTCACCACTCACTCACTCACTCACCTACTCACTCAACCACTCACTCACCACTCACTCACCACTCACTCACCACTCACCCACTCACTCACTCATCACTCACTCACCCACCCCACTCACCACTCACCACTCACTCACCACTCACTCACCACTCACTCACCACTCACTCACCCACTCACCACTCACTCACCCACCCCACTCACCACACACTCACCACTCACTCACCACTCACTCACCACTCACTCACCACTCACTCACTCACCACTCACCACCACTCACTCACCACTCACTCACTCACCACCCACTCACCACTCACCACACACTCACCACTCACCACACACTCACTCACCACCACTCACCACTCACTCACCACTCACTCACCACTCACTCACTCACCACCCACTCACCACTCACCACACACTCACCACTCACTCACCACTCACTCACCACTCACTCACTCACCACCCACTCACCACACACTCACCACTCACTCACCACTCACTCACCACCCACTCACCACTCACTCACCACTCACTCACCACACACTCACCACTCACTCACCCACCCACTCACCACTCACTCACTCACTCACCACTCACTCAACCACCCACTCACCACTCACTCACCACTCACTCACCACTCACTCACCACTCACTCACCACCCACTCACCACCCACTCACCACTCACTCACCACCCACCCACACACTCACCACTCACTCACCACCCACTCACCACTCACTCACCCACCCACTCACTCACCCACCCACCCACTCACCACTCACTCACCACTCACCACTCACCACCCACCACCACTCACTCACCACTCACTCACCACTCACTCACCACCCACTCACCACCCACCACACACTCACCACTCACCACACACTCACCACTCACTCACCACTCACTCACCACACACTCACCACTCACTCACCACCCACACACCACTCACTCACCACCCACTCACCACCCACTCACTCACTCACCACTCACTCACCACTCACTCACCACACACTCACCACTCACTCACCCACCCACTCACCACTCACTCACTCACTCACCTACTCACTCACCACCCACTCACCACTCACTCACCACACACTCACCACTCACTCACCACTCACTCACCACCCACTCACCACTCACCACTCACTCACCACTCACTCACCACTCACTCACCACCCACTCACTCACTCACCTACTCACTCAACCACCCACTCACCACTCACTCACCACTCACTCATCACCACCCCACTCACTCACTCACCACTCACTCACCACACACTCACCACTCACTCACCACTCACTCATTCACCACCCACTCACCACTCACTCACCACTCACTCACCACTCACTCACCACCCACTCACCACTCACACACCACTCACTCACCACCCACTCACCACTCACTCACCACTCACTCACCCACCCACTCACCACTCACTCACTCACTCACCTACTCACTCAACCACTCACTCACCACTCACTCACCACACACTCACCACCCACTCACCACCCACTCACCACTCACTCACCACTCACTCACCACTCACTCACCACCCACTCACCACCCCACCACACACTCACCACTCACCACACACTCACCACTCACTCACCACTCACTCACCACACACTCACCACTCACTCACCACCCACTCACCACTCACTCACCACCCACTCACCACCCACTCACTCACTCACCACTCACTCACCACTCACTCACCACACACTCACCACTCACTCACCCACCCACTCACCACTCACTCACTCACTCACCTACTCACTCAACCACCCACTCACCACTCACTCACCACACACTCACCACTCACTCACCACTCACTCACCACCCACTCACCACTCACCACTCACTCACCACTCACTCACCACTCACTCACCACCCACTCACTCACTCACCTACTCACTCAACCACCCACTCACCACTCACTCACCACTCACTCATTCACCACCCACTCACTCACTCACCTACTCACTCAACCACACACTCACCACTCACTCACCACTCACTCATTCACCACCCACTCACCACTCACTCACCACTCACTCACCACTCACTCACCACCCACTCACCACTCACTCACCACTCACTCACCACCCACTCACCACTCACTCACCACTCACTCACCCACCCACTCACCACTCACTCACTCACTCACCTACTCACTCAACCACTCACTCACCACTCACTCACCACTCACTCACCACTCACTCACCACTCACTCACCACTCACTCATTCACCACCCACTCACTCACTCACCTACTCACTCAACCACACACTCACCACTCACTCACCACTCACTCATTCACCACCCACTCACCACTCACTCACCACTCACTCACCACTCACCACCCACTCACCACTCACTCACCACTCACTCACCACCCACTCACCACTCACTCACCACTCACTCACCCACCCACTCACCACTCACTCACTCACTCACCTACTCACTCAACCACTCACTCACCACTCACTCACCATCTGTGTCTCTGCAGGATCTTCCTGTGCTTGTTTTCTGGATCTCAGAGCGTCCTTCCCAAGGTAACGAGTCGACACCAAACTCGCCAACTCATCAATTAGTTAACTCATTAACTATTTAACTGATCAATTATCTACTCAACTATCTGACTGATCAAATATCTCACTAATCAACTCTCTAGTCGATAAATTATCTAATCAATCAATTATTTAACCATCTTACTGATCAACTATCTCACTAATCAACTATCTGACCGATCAATTATCTAACTGATCGATTATCTAACTGATCAATTATCTCTAATCGATTATCTGACTGATCAACTATCTCACTAATCAACTATCTAACCGATCAACTATCTGACTGATCAACTATCTAATCAATCAATTATCTAATCAATCAATTATCTAACTGATCAACTATCTAACTGATCAATTATCTCACTAATCAATTATCTGACTGATTAACTATCTCACTAATCAACTATCTGACTGATCGATTATCTAACTGATCAATTACTTAACTGATCGATTATCTATCTGATCGATTATCTAACTGATCAATTATCTAACTGGTCATTTATCTAACTGATCGATTATCTATCTGATCGATTATCTAACAGATCAATTATCTAACTGATCGATTATCTAACTGATCAACTCTATGACTAATCAATTATCTAACTGATCAACTATCTAATCAATCAACTCGTTAACCCATCGACTCTCTTGCAGGCTCTGGGCTGTGAATCGGAGTCGGATCAAAGATCACAAGCCCAGTTCACAAATCATCGGTAACTACTCACCCACTCATTCATTCACTCGCTCACTCACTCGCTCACTTCGCTCACTCACTCGCTCACTCACACACTCACTCACTCATTCATTCACCCACTCATTCACTCGCTCACTCACTCATTCACTCACTCGCTCACTCACTCATTCATTCACCCACTCATTCACTCGCTCACTCACTCATTCACTCACTCGCTCACTCACTCACCTCGCTCACTCACTCATTCACTCACTCACTCACTCGCTCACTCACTCATTCACTCGCTCACTCACTCACTCATTCACTCACTCGCTCACTCACTCGCTCACTCACTCACTCATTCACTCGCTCCACTCGCTCACTCACTCGCTCGCTCACTCGCTCACTCGCTCACTCGCTCACTTCGCTCACTCACTCGCTCACTCACTCACTCGCTCACTCACTCACCCACCCACTCACTCACTCACTCACCCACTCATCTACTCACTCAACCACTCACTCACCCACCCACTCACTCAGCCACTCATTCACTCACTTGCCCACTCACCCACCCACCCACTCATCCACTCACCCACTCACTCACTCATCCACTCACTCATCCATTCACTCACCCACTCATCTACTCACTCAACCACTCACTCACCCACTCACCCACTCACCCACCCACCCACCCACTCATCCATTCACTCACCCACTCATCTACTCACTCAACCACTCACTCACCCACCCACTCACTCAGCCACTCATTCACTCACTTGCCCACTCACCCACCCACTCACCCACTCACCCACCCACCCACTCACTCGCTCACTCACCCACTCACCCACCCACTCATCCATTCACTCACCCACTCATCTACTCACTCAACCACTCACTCACCCACCCACTCACTCAGCCACTCATTCACTCACTTGCCCACTCACCCACCCACTCACCCACTCACCCACCCACCCACTCATCCGCTCACTCACCCACCCACTCACTCACCCACTCATCCATTCACTCACCCACTCATCTACTCACTCAACCACTCACTCACCCACCCACCCACTCATCCACTCACTCACTCATCCACTCACTCATCCATTCACCCACCCACTCATTAACTCAACCCGCTGACTCACTCACTCACCCACTCATTCACTCAACCGCCCACTCGCTCACCCACCCACTCGCTCACCCACCCACTCAGACACACACACAGTGTACACACACACCTGTACACACACACACGTGTACACACACACCTGTACACACACACAGTGCACACACACACCTGTACACACACACGTGTACACATACGTGTACACACACACACACTGCCACACACACACGTGTACACACACACACACGTGTACACACCCTCACACCCTGTCTGCCTCTCCCAGGCTGAGGGCTAAGGCTGCCCGCGGCTCCTCCATCAAGAAAAGCCGCGACTGGATTTTGGAAAAGAAGGAACGGAGGAGGCGCCAGGGAAAGTGAGACTCCGGATCCACACGCTCACCACACTCCACTCCGTGTTTTACCTCCACCTCACTCCACTCCGTGTCACTCACTCCACTCCGTGTTTTACCTCCAAGTCACTCCACTCCGTGTCACTCACTCCGCTCCGTGTCACTCACTCCACTCCGTGTTTTACCTCCAAGTCACTCCACTCCGTGTCACTCACTCCGCTCCGTGTCACTCACTCCACTCCGTGTTTTACCTCCACCTCACTCCACTCCGTGTCACTCACTCCGCTCCGTGTCACTCACTCCACTCCGTGTCACTCACTCCGCTCCCTGTTTTACCTCCACCTCACTCCACTCCGTGTCACTCACTCCGCTCCGTGTCACTCACTCCACTCCGTGTCACTCACTCCGCTCCGTGTCACTCACTCCACTCCGTGTCACTCACTCCACTCCGTGTCACTCACTCCGCTCCCTGTTTTACCTCCACCTCACTCCACTCCGTGTCACTCACTCCACTCCGTGTCACTCACTCCACTCCGTGTCACTCACTCCACTCCGTGTCACTCACTCCACTCCGTGTCACTCACTCCGCTCCGTGTTTTACCTCCACCTCACTCCACTCCGTGTCACTCACTCCGCTCCTGTGTCACTCACTCCGCTCCGTGTTTTACCTCCACCTCACTCCACTCCGTGTCACTCACTCCGCTCCGTGTCACTCACTCCGCTCCGTGTTTTACCTCCACCTCACTCCACTCCGTGTCACTCACTCCGCTCCGTGTTTTACCTCCACCTCACTCCACTCCGTGTCACTCACTCCGCTCCGTGTCACTCACTCCGCTCCGTGTTTTACCTCCACCTCACTCCGCTCCGTGTCACTCACTCCGCTCCGTGTTTTACCTCCACCTCACTCCGCTCCGTGTCACTCACTCCGCTCCGTGTTTTACCTCCACCTCACTCCACTCCGTGTCACTCAATCCGCTCCGTGTCACTCACTCCACTCCGTGTCACTCACTCCACTCCGTGTCACTCACTCCGCTCCGTGTTTTACCTCCACCTCACTCCGCTCCAGGTCTTGTCAGGGTGTGAGTCTGACTGTTGTTGTTTGTCTGTCGTTGTTGTTGTTTGCAGGGAGGTGAAATGCGACTCAAAGTACACGGGGAGGAAGAGGAGGCCAAAGTTCTAAACTCCCAAAATCATCCGCCACTGGGACTCATACAGAGAGCCGGAATCCACAAGACCCTGAGACTGAGACACCCTGAGACCCT
The DNA here is from genome assembly GCF_964198595.1 of Lampetra fluviatilis. NCBI lineage: Eukaryota > Metazoa > Chordata > Hyperoartia > Petromyzontiformes > Petromyzontidae > Lampetra > Lampetra fluviatilis. The sequence continues at coordinate 88,508 of NW_027620583.1, read as the reverse complement.
GAGACTGAGACCCTGACACCTGGTCTCGAGAGAGAGACCCTGAGACTGAGACCCTGAGACCCTGAGACTGAGACCCTCACACCTGGTCTCGAGAGAGAGACCCTGAGACTGAGACCCTGACACCTGGTCTCGAGAGAGAGACCCTGAGACTGAGACCCTGAGACCCTGACACCTGGTCTCGAGAGAGAGACCCTGAGACTGAGACCCTGACACCTGGTCTCGAGAGAGAGACCCTGAGACTGAGACCCTGAGACCTGGTCTCGAGAGAGAGACCCTGAGACTGAGACCCTGACACCTGGTCTCGAGAGAGAGACCCTGAGACTGAGACCCTGACACCTGGTCTCGAGAGAGAGACCCTGAGACTGAGACCCTGAGACCCTGAGACTGAGACCCTCACACCTGGTCTCGAGAGAGAGACCCTGAGACTGAGACCCTCACACCTGGTCTCGAGAGAGAGACCCTGAGACTGAGACCCTGACACCTGGTCTCGAGAGAGAGACCCTGAGACTGAGACCCTGAGACCCTGACACCTGGTCTCGAGAGAGAGACCCTGAGACTGAGACCCTGACACCTGGTCTCGAGAGAGAGACCCTGAGACTGAGACCCTGAGACCTGGTCTCGAGAGAGAGACCCTGAGACTGAGACCCTGAGACCCTGACACCTGGTCTCGAGAGAGAGACCCTGAGACTGAGACCCTGACACCTGGTCTCGAGAGAGAGACCCTGAGACTGAGACCCTGAGACCTGGTCTCGAGAGAGAGACCCTGAGACTGAGACCCTGAGACCCTGACACCTGGTCTCGAGAGAGAGACCCTGAGACTGAGACCCTGACACCTGGTCTCGAGAGAGAGACCCTGAGACTGAGACCCTGAGACCCTGAGACTGAGACCCTCACACCTGGTCTCGAGAGAGAGACCCTGAGACTGAGACCCTCACACCTGGTCTCGAGAGAGAGACCCTGAGACTGAGACCCTGACACCTGGTCTCGAGAGAGAGACCCTGAGACTGAGACCCTGAGACCATGAGACTGAGACCCTCACACCTGGTCTCGAGAGAGAGACCCTGAGACTGAGACCCTGAGACCCTGACACCTGGTCTCGAGAGAGAGACCCTGAGACTGAGACCCTGACACCTGGTCTCGAGAGAGAGACCCTGAGACTGAGACCCTGACACCTGGTCTCGAGAGAGAGACCCTGAGACTGAGACCCTGAGACCATGAGACTGAGACCCTCACACCTGGTCTCGAGAGAGAGACCCTGAGACTGAGACCCTGAGACACTGAGACCCTGAGACTCTGAGACAGACACCCGGTCTCAAGACCCTGAGACCTGGTCTCAAGACCCTGAGACCCTGAGACAGACACCCGGTCTCAAGACCCTGAGACCTGGTCTCAAGACCCTGAGACCCTGAGACCCTGAGACAGACCCCCGGTCTCAAGACCCTGAGACAGAGACAGACACCCGGTCTCAAGACCCTGAGACAGGACACCCGGTCTCAAGACCCTGAGACCTGGTCTCAAGACCCTGAGACACTGAGACCCTGAGACAGACACCCCGGTCTCAAGACCCTGAGACCTGGTCTCAAGACCCTGAGACACTGAGACCCTGAGACAGACACCCGGTCTCAAGACCCTGAGACCCTGAGACAGACACCCGGTCTCAAGACCCTGAGACCTGGTCTCAAGACCCTGAGACCTTGAGACCTGGTCTCAAGACCCTGAGACAGACACCCTTAGACCCTGAGACCCTGTCTCAAGAGAGAGACTCTGAGACAGACACCCTGAGACTGACCTGGTCTCAAGACCCTGAGACCTGGTCTCAAGAACCCTGAGACCTGGTCTCAAGAACCCTGAGACACTGAGACCTTGAGACCTGGTCTCAAGAACCCTGAGACCTGGTCTCAAGAACCCTGAGACCTTGAGACCTGGTCTCATGAACCCTGAGACCTGGTCTCAAGAACCCTGAGACCTTGAGACCTGGTCTCAAGAACCCTGAGACCTGGTCTCAAGAACCCTGAGACCTGGTCTCAAGAACCCTGAGACCTGGTCTCAAGAACCCTGAGACCTGGTCTCAAGAACCCTGAGACCTGGTCTCAAGAACCCTGAGACCTGGTCTCAAGAACCCTGAGACCTGGTCTCAAGAACCCTGAGACCTGGTCTCAAGAACCCTGAGACCTGGTCTCAAGAACCCTGAGACCTGGTCTCAAGAACCCTGAGACACTGAGACCTTGAGACCTGGTCTCAAGAACCCTGAGACCTTCAGACCTGGTCTCAAGAACCCTGAGACACTGAGACCTTGAGACCTGGTCTCAAGACCCTGAGACTGAGACCCCGAGACTTTGTCTTGAGACCTGGTCTCTGCTGGCATCTTGTGTGTGTGTGAAATTAAATTAAAGTGGCGTCTTCACATTAAAGTGACTGTCTTCTGCTTGGTGGTCTGTGTCCCTTTGTGACAGGCGGAAAGTAGCCCAGATCTTAGCAACACACCACACTGCCACACACGACACACACAGCCACACACACTGCCACACACGACACACACAGCCACACACACAACACACACAGCCACACACACACACTGCCACACACACACACAGCCACACACACACACACTGCCACACACGACACACACTGCCACACACACACACTGCCACACACACACACAGCTACACACACTGCCACACACGACACACACAGCCACACACACTGCCACACACACACACTGCCACACACAACACACACACACACCGCCACACACACACACCGCCACACACACACACTGCCACACACACACTGCCACACACACACACTGCCACCACACAACACACACACACTGCCACACACACTGCCACACACACTGACACACACACACACACACCCACACACACACTGCCACACACACAGCCACACACACTGACACACACACACTGCCACACACAACACACACACTGCCACACACACACAACCGCCATTCTCCACTAAGTGGTGGTGACGTCACCACGACGCTTGTGCCAGGCCAAGTGCACCTTTGAGGCCACGTGAAAGTTGTCGAACGCCCGCTGGCAGGAGGAGGTCACGGGGCAGACCCAGCAGGTGCCACGGGTCGACTGACCGAGATGACAGTGTGACACACACACACACACGTGACCCACACAGTGTGACACACACAGACCACGTGACCCCCACACACACAACGTGACCCACACACAGACACACACAACGTGACCCACCCTCTCTCGCCTCTCACGTTTTATTGGGAACCGGTAGCAAAACAGGGGGAGGGGGTAAACGAAACGGACTACGCGCAAACACTGCCACTAAAACTACCACGGTCACCGTGACCATCACAATCGCGACAGCCCAACACAACAAACTGCAGACAGCCAGCGACACACCCAGCGAGTCAGTGAGTCAGCCAGCTAGCCAGTGAGTCAGACAGCCAGTGAGTCAGTGAGTCAGCCAGCAAGCCAGTGAGTCAGCCAGCTAGCCAGTCAGCTAGCCAGCAAGCCAGCCAGCGAGTCAGTGAGTCAGCCAGCTAGCCAGTGAGTCAGCCGGCAAGCCAGTGAGTCAGCCAGCTAGCCAGTCAGCTAGCCAGCAAGCCAGCCAGCGAGTCAGTGAGTCAGCCGGCAAGCCAGTGAGTCAGCCAGCTAGCCAGTCAGCTAGCCAGTGAGTCAGCCAGCAAGCCAGTGAGTCAGCCAGCAAGTCAGTGAGTCAGCCAGCAAGCGAGTCAGTGAGTCAGCCAGCAAGCTAGCGAGCCAGTGAGTCAGCCTGCCTCCCACTCCACCACCGCCGCCTTTGAACGAACAAAGTTTTACCGCAGAGGACGGAGTCACACCTCTTCTGGCGTACCCTCGTCGGAGACGCTGACGATGATGACGACGACGATGATGACAATGATAATGATGAAGATGACGACGATGATGACGATGACGACGACGAGAGAGGGGGGGGGGGGAGATAATAAAATAACCAAGAACCTTGCGACATGGGCTCTACGTACACCTTGCTCACGACCGAACCGTCAACACCACCACCGTCAACACCACCACCACCACCGTCAACACCACCACCACCACCGTCAACACCACCACCATCAACACCACCACCATCAACACCACCACCACCAACACTGCCACCACCTTGATCACCACCACCACCACTCCCCCGCGCGGACGACGACGATGATGATGAGGTGGTGGGTGAGAGTGAGGAGGGTGAGGGAGTGGAGGGTGAGGAGGGTGAGCTGGTGGTGGTGGGTGAGGTGGAGGTGATGGGTGATGAGGGTGAGGTGGTGGAGGGTGAGGAGGGTGATGTGGTGGTGGTGGGTGAGGTGGTGGTGGAGGGTGAGGAGGAGAGTGAGGAGGGTGAGCTGGTGGTGGTGGGTGAGGTGGAGGTGATGAAGGGTGAGGTGGTGGAGGGTGAGGGAGTGGAGGGTGAGGAGGGTGAGCTTGTGGTGGTGGGTGAGGTGGTGGGTGAGAGTGAGGAGGGTGAGGTGGTGGAGGGTGAGGAGGGTGATGTGGTGGTGGAAGGTGAGGTGGTGGGTGAGGAGGAGGGTGAGGAGGGTGAGCTGGTGGTGGGTGACAAGGAGGGTGAGTAGGAGGGTGAGTAGGAGGTGGACAACGACGAGGCCTCAGTAAGGCTTCTCACGCCGCTCCATCCGATGGTCGCTCCTTCACACGGAGACACAACCACAACAAGATGGTGGTGAGTGAGTCTGTGGGTCTCTGTGTGGTGAGTGTGTGAGTCTGTGTGTGAGTAGTCTGTGGGTCTCTGTGTGGTGAGTCTGTGTGCGAGTCTGTGGGTGTCTGTGTGAGTGAGTCTGTGGGTGTCTGTGTGTGAGTAGTCTGTGGGTCTCTGTGTGTGAGTAGTCTGTGAGTCTCTGTGTGGTGAGTCTGTGAGTCTGTGTGTGAGTCTGTGGGTCTCTGTGTGGTGAGTCTGTGTGTGAGTCTGTGGGTCTCTGTGTGGTGAGTCTGTGTGTGAGTCTGTGGGTCTCTGTGTGGTGAGTGTGTGAGTCTGTGTGTGAGTCTGTGGGTCTCTGTGTGGTGAGTGTGTGAGTCTGTGTGTGAGTCTGTGGGTCTCTGTGTGGTGAGTCTGTGTGTGAGTCTGTGGGTCTCTGTGTGGTGAGTGTGTGAGTCTGTGTGTGAGTCTGTGGGTCTCTGTGTGGTGAGTCTGTGAGTGAGTCTGTGGGTCTCTGTGTGGTGAGTGTGTGAGTCTGTGTGTGAGTCTGTGGGTCTCTGTGTGGTGAGTCTGTGAGTCTGTGGGTCTCTGTGTGGTGAGTCTGTGGGTCTCTGTGTGGTGAGTCTGTGGGTCTCTGTGTGGTGAGTCTGTGTGTGTGAGTGTGTGTGTGAGTGTGTGTGTGAGTCTGTGTGTGAGTCTGTGTGTGAGTCTGTGTGTGAGTCTGTGGGTCTCTGTGTGGTGAGTCTGTGTGTGTGAGTGTGTGTGTGAGTGTGTGTGTGTGAGTGTGTGTGTGAGTCTGTGTGTGAGTCTGTGTGTGAGTCTGTGTGTGAGTCTGTGTGGTGAGTGTGTGTGAGTGTGTGTGTGAGTCTGTGTGTGAGTCTGTGTGTGAGTCTGTGTGTGAGTCTGTGGGTCTCTGTGTGGTGAGTCTGTGTGTGTGAGTGTGTGTGTGAGTCTGTGTGTGAGTCTGTGTGTGAGTCTGTGGGTCTCTGTGTGGTGAGTCTGTGTGTGTGAGTGTGTGTGTGAGTCTGTGGGTCTCTGTGTGGTGAGTCTGTGTGTGTGAGTGTGTGTGTGAGTCTGTGTGTGAGTCTGTGTGTGAGTGTGTGTGAGTCTGTGGGTCTCTGTGTGGTGAGTCTGTGTGTGTGAGTGTGTGTGTGAGTCTGTGTGTGAGTCTGTGTGTGAGTCTGTGTGTGAGTCTGTGGGTCTCTGTGTGGTGAGTGTGTGTGAGTGAGTCTGTGGGTGAGCCTGTGTGAGTCTGTGGGTCTCTGTGTGGTGAGTGTGTGTGAGTGAGTCTGTGGGTGAGCCTGTGTGAGTCTGTGGGTCTCTGTGTGGTGGTGAGTGTGTGTGAGTGAGTCTGTGGGTGAGCCTGTGTGAGTCTGTGGGTCTCTGTGTGGTGAGTGTGTGTGAGTGAGTCTGTGGGTGAGCCTGTGTGAGTCTGTGGGTCTCTGTGTGGTGAGTGTGTGTGAGTGAGTCTGTGGGTGAGCCTGTGTGAGCCTGTGGGTCTCTGTGTGGTGAGTGTGTGTGAGTGAGTCTGTGGGTGAGCCTGTGGGTCTCTGTGTGGTGTGTGTGAGTGAGTCTGTGGGTGAGCCTGTGTGAGTCTGTGGGTCTCTGTGTGAGTCTGTGGGTCTCTGTGTGAGTGAGTCTACGGGTCTCTGTGTGAGTGAGTCTATGGGTCTCTGTGTGTGAGTCTGTGTGGTGAGTCTGTGGATGTCTGTGTGGTGAGTCTGTGGAACTCTGTGAGTCTGTGTGGTGAGTCTGTGGGTCTCTGTGTGAGTCTGTGTGTGAGTCTATGGGTCTCTGTGTGAGTCTGTGGGTCTGTGTGGTGAGTCTGTGGGTCTCTGTGCGAGTCTGTGTGAGTCTATGGGTCTCTGTGTGAGTGAGTCTATGAGTCTCTGTGTGAGTCCTATGGGTCTCTGTGTGAGTGAGTCTCTGTGCGAGTCTATGGGTCTCTGTGCGAGTCTGTGGGTCTCTGTGTGAGTCTGTGGGTCTCTGTGAGTGAGTCTATGGGTCTCTGTGTGAGTGAGTCTATGGGTCACTGTGTGAGTGAGTCTATGGGTCTGTGTGGTGAGTCTGTGGGTCTCTGTGAGTGAGTCTATGGGTCTGTGAGTGAGTCTATGGGTCTGTGTGAGTGAGTCTATGGGTCTCTGTGTGAGTGAGTCTATAGGTGTCTGTGTGAGTGAGTCTATGGGTCACTGTGTGAGTGAGTCTATGGGTCTCTGTGTGGTGAGTCTATGGGTCACTGTGTGAGTGAGTCTGTGGGTCTCTGTGAGTGAGTCTATGGGTCTCTGTGTGAGTGAGTCTATGGGTCTCTGTGTGAGTGAGTCTGTGGGTCTCTATGTGGTGAGTCTATGCGTCTGTGTGAGTCTATGGGTCTGTGTGAGTCTAT
>NW_027620583.1:2500-81251 GCF_964198595.1 Lampetra fluviatilis | reverse complement strand
CTCTCACCCACCCACCCATCCTCTCACCCACCCATCCACCCTCTCACCCACCCATCCTCTCACTCACCCACTCTCACCCACCCACCTACCCACCCACCCACCTACCCACCCACCCTCTCACCCACCCACCCACCCTCTCACCCACCCACCCTCTCACCCACCCATCCTCTCACCCACCCATCCTCTCACTCACCCACCTACCCACCCACCTACCCACCCACCCTCTCACCTACCCACCCACCCTCTCACCCACCCACCCACCCTCTCACCCACCCACCCACCCTCTCACCCACCCATCCTCTCACTCACCCACTCTCACCCACCCACCTACCCACCCACCCTCTCACCCACCCACCCACCCTCTCACCCACCCACCCACCCTCTCACCCACCCATCCTCTCACCCACCCACCTACCCACCCACACTCTCACTCACCCACCCACCCTCTCACTCAGCCACTCTCTCACCTACCCACCCACACTCACCCACACAGCCCTCACCCACCCACCTACTCACTCACCCACCCACTCACTCACCCACCCACCCACTCACCCACTCACTCACCCGCCCACCACTCACTCACCCACCCACTCTCTCACCCACCGACCCTCCCACCCACCCACCCACTCACCTACCCACCCACCCACCGACCCTCCCACTCACCCACCCACCCCCCACCCACTCACCCACCCACCCACCCTCTCACCCACCCACTCACCCACCCTCTCACCCACCCACTCACCCACCCTCTCACCCACCCACTCACCCACCCTCTCACTCACCCACTCACCCACCCACCCACCCACCTACTCACCCACCCCACCCTCTCACTCACTCACCCACCCTCTCTCACCCACCCACCACTCACCTACCCACCCACACTCTCACCCACCCACCCCTCACTCATTCACCCACCACTCACTCACTCACCCATCCTCTCACTCACCCACCTACCCACCCACTCTCACTCACTCACTCCCTCACCCCACTCTCACTCACCACTTTCTCACCCACACAGCCCTCACCCACCACTCACTCACTCACCCTCTCACTCACCCACCATTCACTCACCCACCACTCACTCACTCACCCATCCTCTCACTCACCCACCATTCACTCACCCACCACTCACTCACTCACCCACCCTCTCACTCACCCACCATTCACTCACCCACCACTCACTCACTCACCCACCACTCACTCACCCACCCACCCTCTCACCCACCCACCCTCCCACCGACCCTCCCACCCACCTTGACGACCCCGACCTGTTTGAAGTGCTCCGCGATCTCCTCTGCGGTGATCTCCTCCCCCAGGCCCTGCACGAAGATCGTGTTGTTCTCTGAGTTGTCCACCTCTCCTGGTGGTGGACACGGGAGGGGTGACATGGTGACTACCTCGCCTGGTACGCAGGAAGTCATGGGTTACATCACTATCATCATCATCACAGTGGCTAGGAGATCATCTTCTTAGGTTTTTTCGGTAAAGTCACGTAGAAAGTAAAATAAAATAAAAACAAAAATCACGACGTTTCGGAGGCAACACAAGTCTCCGTCATCAGGTGGGACCGTCACAGCCAGATTAGCTGTATCAAGTGAGGCAATGATTCAAGATGTAATCCCTTAAAAGCGAGTTGAGGGGGGAGGGAGAGGGAGGGGGGGAGCTCATCAGACTATGGTAGCCAATGAAAGGAACGGCTAGGAGATGTTGACTACCTCGCCTGGTACGCAGGAGGTCGTGGATTCGATCACTATCATCATCATCATCACAGTGGCTAGGAGATGTTGACTACCTCGCCTGGTACGCAGGAAGTCGTGGGTTAGATCTCTATCATCATCATCATCATCACAGTGGCTAGATGTTGACTACCTCGCCTGGTACACAGGAGGTCGTGGGTTAGATCTCTATCATCATCATCACCACGGTGGCTAGGAGATGTTGACTACCTCGCCTGGTACGCAGGAAGTCGTGGGTTAGATCTCTATCATCATCATCATCACAGTGGCTAGGAGATGTTGACTACTTCGCCTGGTACGCAGGAGGTCGTGGGTTCGATCACCATCATCATCACGGTGGCTAGGAGATGTTGACTACCTCACATGATACGCAGGAGGTCGTGGGTTAGATCACCATCATGACGGTGGTGGTGACGATGGTGGTAACGGTGTTGGTGACGGTGGTGACGGTGGTGGTGACGATGGTGGTAACGGTGTTGGTGACGGTGGTGACGGTGGTGGTGACGATGGTGGTAACGGTGTTGGTGACGGTGGTGACGGTGGTGGTGACGATGGTGGTAACGGTGTTGGTGACGGTGGTGACGGTGGTGGTGACGATGGTGGTAACGGTGTTGGTGACGGTGGTGACGGTGGTGGTGACGATGGTGATGATGACGATGGTGATGATGGTGGTAACGGTGGTGATGACGATGGTGATGATGGTGATGACGATGGTGGTGGTGACGGTGATGATTACGACGGTGGTGGTGGTGACGATGATGGTGGTAACGGTGATGATGGTGATGACGATGGTGGTAACCGTGGTGATGATGACGATGATGGTGGTGGTGACGACGGTGGTGACGTGCGCTCACCGTGGTCGCGTGGCTCACGCCCCATGCTCGGATCTCTGGGAGCTGAGAGACAGACGCACGGCACACACGCACGGACACACACGGCACACACACGGACACACACACGGACACACGCACGGACACACGCACGGACACACGCACGGACACACACACAGACACGCACACACACGCACACGGACACACACACGGCACACACACGCACGGACACACACACGGACACGCGTCAGCACAACCATCGCAACAACCAACTCGCACCATCGCTGCGCCTTCACCGCCCACATCGTCACCGCCACCAAAACATCGCCATCGCCCCCCCCCCCCCCCGTTACACCAACATCGTCACCGCCACGGCAAAACAGCACCGTCATCACCAACACCACAAACTCCAAGGACGTTAAAGACACCCTTCCCCTCCCCCCCTCCGATGACGCCGCCATCACGGCAAGGCGGCCGCGGTGGTCCGTGAACATCGCCATCAACATCGCAAACATCGCCATCACCGCCATCAACATCGCCGTGAACGTCACCAACATTGCCCCGCCATCATTAACATCACCATCATCAACATCATCGCCATCATCAACATCATCGCCATCACGACATAACCGCACCGCCACCGTTACGAACATCGCAAACATCGCACCTCGCCTGGTACGCAGGAGGTCGTGGGTTCGATCACTATCATCATCACCACAGTGGCTAGGAGATGTTGACTACCTCGCCTGGTACGCAGGAGGTCGTGGGTTCGATCACTATCATCACGGTGACTAGATGTTGACTACCTCGCCCGGTACGCAAGACGTCGTGGGTTAGTTCACTATCATCATCACCACGGTGACTAGATGTTGACTACCTCGCCCGGTACGCAGGAGGTCGTGGATTCGATCACTATCATCATCACCACAGTGGCTAGGAGATGTTGACTACCTCGCCTGGTACGCAGGAGGTCGTGGATTTGATCCCAACCCTGACCACGCCTGCTGCTGCTGCTGCTGTATATCCGGAGTCTGCGTCTCTCTCCCCGCTTAAGATTTCTCTACCGGTCATCCGGTTTCCCCGCCCTCGCACATTTAAAATCGACCTCGCACGATTCAAGCGCTTGGAAGCTGCTATAAACTCCACACAGGATGACAACGGTGAAGACATCATCGGGCACTGATCAAGCCGATATCATTCCGTGTGACGATTGCCCAGTCACCGCTTGCCTGCACGATACAGGAACGGCTTGCATAGCAGCAGCACAGCGGGTACAATAACAACAAAAATAGTTTTACACCATTGCAACCTCATTTGCCAGTAAAAAATATGATGTTTGGTTTTTTAACCCTTCTATCTGGCAACAAAACTGACACCTTTTTTTACAAGGAGTCATGTTTGCATAGACCACAATACCTGCAGTCGTAATGCAAACACAAAACACACAACTCTGATAATGTATGTGCACTGTCCTTGAAGTTGATTGGTCCACACCCGAGACAGCTTTCCTTAGAGCCTAGTCTCACATGGTGTTGGACCAGACAATTATCAAAATAGTTTGAGTTTAGCAGCAGACCCTGCTGCCACTACCGCCAACATCACCGCCAACATCACCATCACCACCGCTACCAACATCACCAGCTCCACACGTGTGTGCGTGCGTCACTAACGCGACAAAACATCAACCCGTACCCTCACGACATCGCTTGCTACCATCATCATATCCCCAACAACATCATCATCATCCCCAACATCATCATCATCGCCGTTAACATCATCATCGTCGCCGTGAACATCACCATCACCACAAACTGTACCGCCATCACGATAAACATCACCGACGCTGCCATCACTACCCCAACATCACCGCTGACATCACCACCGCATCATCACCGCTGACATCACCACCACATCATCACCGCTGACATCACCACCACATCATCACCGCTGACATCACCACCACATCACCACCGCTGACATCACCACCACATCATCACCGCTGACATCACCACCACATCATCACCGCTGACATCACCACCGACATCGTCACCGTAACATCACCGTAGCATCGATATCGCGCCCGCATCAATGATTCTCGCGCCATCACTACCATCAACATCATCGCCACCATCACTACCATCACCATCATCATCGTCACCGCCATCACTACCATCATCATCATCACAACAACGCTCTAGCGCCCGCGTCACCGTCTCTTCTGCCATCACCACCATCGCTACCAACATCACCGCCGCCACCATCGCTATCAACATCATCATCACCACCGCCATCACCATCACCGCCGCCATCACTATCAACATCATCACCGCCACCATCGCTACCACATCATCATCACCGCCATCACCATCGCTACCAACATCATCGCCGCCGCCACCATCACCATCGCTACCACATCATCATCACCGCCATCACCATCGCTACCAACATCACCGCCGCCACCATCACTACCAACATCATCATCACCCCCACCGCCATTGCTACCAACATCACCGCCGCCATCTCTACCAACATCATCACCGCCCCCGCCATCACCAAAACACCGCCATCGCTACCAACATCATCATCACCGCCGCCGCCATCACTACCAACATCACCGCCGCCGCCATCACCATCGCTACCAAGATCATCATCATCACCGCCATCGCTACCAACATCATCATCACCGGCATCACCGCCATCGCTACCAACATCATCATCATCGCCATCACCATCGCTACCAACATCATCATCATCGCCATCGCTACCAACATCATCATCATCGCCATCGGCATCACCATAACACCGCCATCGTTACCAACATCATCATCACTACCACCACCATCACCATCGCCGCCACCATCACCGCCGCCACCATCACTACCAACATCATCATCACCAACGCCGCCATCACCATAACACCGCCATCGCTACCAACATCACCGTCGCCATCTCTACCATCATCACCGCCGCCATCACCATAACACCGCCATCGCTACCAACATCATCAACATCACCACCGCCATCACCATAATACCGCCATCGCTACCAACATCACCGCCTCCGCCATCTCTACCATCATCACACCGCCACGACCACCACCATAAGATCGTTCGAGTTCCCACATCACCGATTCTCCCGCCATCGCGACCAACATCATCACCACCCCCACTAACATCACATCACAACCACCATCAACATCGCGACCAACATCACCACCACCGCCACTAACATCACATCACAACCACCATCAACATCGCGACCAACATCATCACCACCCCCACTAACATCACATCACAACCACGATCAACATCGCGACCAACATCACCACCACCCCCACTAACATCACATCACAACCACCATCAACATCGCTACCAACATCACCACCACCCCCACTAATATCACATCACCACCACCATCGCTACCAACATCACCACCACCCCCACTAACATCACATCACAACCACCATCAACAGCGCTACCAACATCACCACCACCCCCACTAACATCACATCACCACCAGCATCGCTACCAACATCACCACCACCCCCACTAACATCACATCACAACCACCATCAACATCGCTACCAACATCACCACCAACCCCCACTAACATCACATCACAACCACCATCGCTACCAACATCACCACCAACCCCCACTAACATCACATCACAACCACCATCGCTACCAACATCACCACCAACCCCCACTAACATCACATCACAACCACCATCGCTACCAACATCACCGCCACCATCACTAGCAACATCAACACCGGCACCGACACTATCAACCCGATAAATGTGTGGGAGCCAGAGGACATCCCTGTCGCACCCCAAGGTGTACAGGGAATGGCTCCGACTCCCGGCCACGTAGTTTGACCCGGGCCCGCTCACCATCATGAAGGTCCTTAATGATCGTGAGCAGAGGGTCAGGGACTCCGAAAGCACGAAGAACAACCCAGAGCCCAGTCCTACAGATGGTATCATAGGCCTTGACCAGGTCAATACAGCAGAGATGTAGGTCTTGTTGGAATTCCCTACACCTCTGCTGTAGCAGACGGACAGAAAATATGGCATCTGTGCAGGACCGCCCTTTCCTGAAACCGCATTGGGGCTCCGCAAGCCTCTCCTCAGCGTGCCTGGCAAGGCGATGTTGAATAATCCTTGCCAGGACCTTTCCCGGCACACTGAGGAGTGAGATGCCCCTGTGGTTGTTACAGTCTGTGCGGTCCCCCTTCTTAAAGAGGGGGATCGTCACAGGAACAGGGCTTCAGGATCAGAGTCCTGGGGACCAGGGCCTCGCTGGGGAGGGGTGAGGGGTGGTGGTTCCAGAGGGTACGGGTACCCGTTGGCGAACCTGGTGCGGCCGGGTACGGGTAGGCCGCGAGTCACTGGTGAGTCACCGTGTGTCACTCATTTCCCAACGTCTTGTCTCTTCTCACAATTCAAGTTGCTAGAATCAACCCACCCGCGCCTGCAACGTGGCTTCATCCCAGAAGTCGCAATCGGATACCCGTACCCGTACCCTGCCCGATACCCGGCCGGGTACGGGTAGCCGGGTATCGGGTAGGGTACGGGTACCCGTTTGCGACCCTGGTGCGGCCGGGTACGGGTAAGGAATCAAAACCCGTTTGCAACCTCTGCCACCCACCCACCACCACCCCCACAACTATCCCCGCGTCGTTTCCTTTCCCAGAGTCCTTTTAGCTTCTTCCCAAGACGACGTCTTGTTCTTCTTATTATTCTTGGCCACGAGTTAAACAAACGCGAAGTTTGCAGCGACAAAAAAAACCTATCGGCCCACGGAGGCTTTTGCTACCGACATCATCATCATCACCGACATCACCGACATCATCATCATCATCATCACCGACATCACCATCACCGACATCATCACCATCATCATCACGCAGGATTTTTTTTTTTGGGGGGGGGGGGAGGGTTAGATCGCGTAAATATAAATTGGCTTCCTTACCAATGCGCTAGTTGGCAACGCCTTACAAATTGTCTAATTGACAAACCTCACTAATTGGCTTGCGTCAATTAGTAAGGTTTGTCGCGTGAACAGAACGTAGCCAAAGTTTACGTGACGCTAAACCTCACTAGTTGGCTGTGTCGGTCTGTGGCGGGTTTAACTACACTATGCACTATACACTACACTACTATATGCTAGACACTACGCTATACACTACACTACACGCTACTATATGCTATACACTACACTATGCTACACTATACGCTACTACACTATACACTACACTATACACTACTATACACTACACTATACACTACTATACACTACACTATACACTACTATACACTACACTATACACTACTATACACTACACTATACACTACACTATACACACTACACTACTATACACTACACTATACTATACACACTACACTATACTATACACACTACACTATACTATACACACTACTATACACTACACTACTATACACTACACTATACTATACACACTACACTATACTATACACACTACACTATACTATACACACTACACTACACTATACACACTACACTACTATACACTACACTATACACTACTGCTGTACTAGTAACGAATTGCCACGTTCTGTTCACGGGACACTGAACCTCACCAATTGGCTGTGTCGGGTGGTGGCGGGTTTAACAACACTATACACTACTATACACTACGCTATACACTACGCTACTATACACACTACACTACTATACACACTACACTACTATACACTACGCTATACACTACACTACTATACACACTACACTACTATACACTACACTATACACTACTGCTGTACTAGTAACGAATTGGCACGCTCTGTTCACGCGACACTGAACCTCACCAATTGGCTGTGTCGGGCGGTAGCGACTTTCACGACACGTCTGCGTATTTACGCGATCTGACCCCAAAAAATGACCCGCATTACAGCGCTTTGCCTTCCGACCCAAATCACTAATCAAGAATGCGGCGACATCGATGAGGAGGGGTGGGGTGGGGTGGATGGGCCGAATGGAAAATACAAAGCGGAAGCCATGGCAAACGTGGAACTCATTATTACACACACACACAGGGACTCTCCCCGTCCATGCGAACTCAGAGATCACAACAAACCTGGTCCATAACATCTGTTGGTTTTTTAGGGCTAGTGGCATCTACATCTGCAGAACGTGAAGAACCAGTGGCATCTACATCTGCAGAACCAGTGGCATCTACATCTGCAGAACGTGAAGAACCAGTGGCATCTACATCTGCAGAACCAGTGGCATCTACATCTGCAGAACGTGAAGAACCAGTGGCATCTACATCTGCAGAACGTGAAGAACCAGTGGCATCTACATCTGCAGAACCAGTGGCATCTACATCTGCAGAACGTGAAGAACCAGTGGCATCTACATCTGCAGAACGTGAAGAACCAGTGGCATCTACATCTGCAGAACCAGTGGCATCTACATCTGCAGAACGTGAAGAACCAGTGGCATCTACATCTGCAGAACCAGTGGCATCTACGTCTGCAGAACGTGAAGAACCAGTGGCATCTACATCTGCAGAACCAGTGGCATCTACATCTGCAGAATGTGAAGAACCAGTGGCATCTACATCTACACGGAGGCATCGTCAACAAAGGTCGCGGCACTTAACCGCGCAGACGATTTTGTTCAATTTGTTCAAGCGTCTTGAGCCTGAGTCTCAGGATGATCAAAGTCTTGAGACCGAGTCTCAGGATGATCAACATCACCATCATCATCGTCATCATCACCATCGTCACCATCGTCACCATCATCATCAACGCCCCTCCGTATCGCCCTCTCACTGCAGGTGAAGAGGCGTCACAAGATCCACGGCCACCGTCACCTCACCGCCCCCGTCACCTTCACCGCCCCCCTCCCCCCCCAATTACCCCATAACCCTCTCCCGGGTCTCAAGACCCCCCACTCCACCCCCCCCCACCCGCCCCCCCACGAACATGGCAGAGGGAGGGGGGGGGGGGAGCGGAAAGTCCACATTGCCGTGACAGGGCCAGGTCCAGCAAAAGGACGACCGTGGGGAGTTTTGCGTTGACCGCGGGACGGCGGCGAGTTGATGGTGGTGACCGTGACGATGGTGACCGTGACGATGGTGACGACGATGAAGGTGATGATGACGACGATGAAGGTGATGATGACGACAGTGACGGTGACGGTAACGATGACGACGGTAACGATGACGACGGTAACGATGACGACGGTGAGGATGACGATGACGACGGTGAGGATGACGAGGATGATGGTGAGGATGGTGAGGATGGTGAGGATGGTGAGGATGGTGAGGATGGTGGTAACGATGACGAGGATGACGGTGACGATGAAGGCGACAATGAAGGCGATGGCGAAGATGGTGGTGGTGCCACTATTGATGGTGGTGATGATGACGCTGCTATTGATGATGACGATGATGGTAACAATGACGATGATGACGATGATAATGGTAACAATGACGATGATGATGGTAACAATGACGATGATGATGGTAACAATGACGATGGTGATGACGGTGGTGGTGCCGTTAATTGATGGTGCTGCCAGTGACGTTACCGATGGGCGCGATGTTTCTGACGACGACCATCACCCCCCCCCCCCCCCTTCATCATCAACATCACAACAACCACCACCGCCGCCAACTCCTAGGCCAACGCAAATCTACTTGGCCCCGTCACGGAAACGTGGACAAACCACCACAGCATCAACGACAACGCCCGCCCGCACGCACGCTCCGCTCCGCACTTACCACCGTGCATACCGTAGGGCAGTCTCTCTCCACTGCTGCGTCAAACGGGGAGGAAGGGGGGGTAAGAGGGCAGGGTGAGGAGCATGTTCAGGGTTTATGCATCGCGGTCGATTCAACACCACAGCGGCTGCCTAAGCCACCCACCTACCGACCACCCTCCCACACCTCGAACTAAACCACTAAGCCCTCACTGAAATCTCCAGGTTGAAAGATCTCCCAGACTCACACAGAGACATCCACAGACTCAGAGACACCCACAGACTCAGAGACACCCACAGACTCACACAGAGACACCCACAGACTCACACAGAGACGCACAGAGACACCCACAGACTCACACAGAGACACCCACAGACTCACACAGAGACACCCACAGACTCACACAGAGACACCCACAGACTCACACAGACACCCACAGACTCAGAGACACCCACAGACTCACACAGAGACGCACAGAGACACCCACAGACTCACACAGAGACACCCACAGACTCACACAGAGACACCCACAGACTCACACAGAGACCCACAGACTCACACAGAGACACCCACAGACTCACACAGAGACACCCACAGACTCACACAGAGACGCACAGAGACACCCACAGACTCACACAGAGACACCCACAGACTCACACAGAGACACCCACAGACTCACACAGAGACACCCACAGACTCACACAGAGACACCCACAGACTCACACAGAGACACCCACACTCACACAGAGACGCACAGAGACACCCACAGACTCACACAGAGACACCCACAGACTCACACAGAGACACCCAAAGACTCACACAGACACCCACAGACTCAGAGACACCCACAGACTCACACAGAGACGCACAGAGACACCCACAGACTCACACAGAGACACCCACAGACTCACACAGAGACACCCACAGACTCACACATAGACCCACAGACTCACACAGAGACACCCACAGACTCACACAGAGACACCCACAGACTCACACAGAGACACCCACAGACTCACACAGAGACGCACAGAGACACCCACAGACTCACACAGAGACACCCACAGACTCACACAGAGACACCCACAGACTCACACAGAGACACCCACAGACTCAGAGACACCCACAGACTCACACAGAGACACCCACAGACTCACACAGAGACGCACAGAGACACCCACAGACTCACACAGAGACACCCACAGACTCACACAGACACCCACAGACTCACACAGAGACACCCACAGACTCACACAGAGACACCCACAGACTCACACAGAGACACCCACAGACTCACACAGAGACACCCACAGACTCACACAGAGACGCACAGAGACACCCACAGACTCACACAGAGACACCCACAGACTCACACAGAGACACCCACAGACTCACACAGAGACACCCACAGACTCACAGACACCCACAGACTCAGAGACACCCACAGACTCACACAGAGACACCCACAGACTCACACAGACGCACCCACAGACTCACACAGAGACACCCACAGACTCACACAGAGACACCCACAGACTCACACAGACACCCACAGACTCCGAGACACCCACAGACTCACACAGAGACGCACAGAGACACCCACAGACTCACACAGAGACACCCACAGACTCACACAGAGACACCCACAGACTCACACAGAGACACCCACAGACTCACACAGACACCCACAGACTCACACAGACACCCACAGACTCACACAGAGACACCCACAGACTCACACAGAGACACCCACAGACTCACACAGAGACACCCACAGACTCACACAGAGACACCCACACTCACACAGAGACGCACAGAGACACCCACAGACTCACACAGAGACACCCACACTCACACAGAGACGCACAGAGACACCCACAGACTCACACAGAGACACCCACAGACTCACACAGAGACACCCACAGACTCACACAGAGACACCCACAGACTCACACAGAGACACCCACACTCACACAGAGACGCACAGAGACACCCACAGACTCACACAGAGACACCCACAGACTCACACAGAGACACCCACAGACTCACACAGACACCCACAGACTCAGAGACACCCACAGACTCACACAGAGACACACAGAGACACCCACAGACTCACACAGAGACACCCACAGACTCACACAGAGACACCCACAGACTCACACATAGACCCACAGACTCACACAGAGACACCCACAGACTCACACAGAGACACCCACAGACTCACACAGAGACACCCACAGACTCACACAGAGACGCACAGAGACACCCACAGACTCACACAGAGACACCCACAGACTCACACAGAGACACCCACAGACTCACACAGAGACACCCACAGACTCAGAGACACCCACAGACTCACACAGAGACACCCACAGACTCACACAGAGACGCACAGACACCCACAGACTCACACAGAGACACCCACAGACTCACACAGACACCCACAGACTCACACAGAGACACCCACAGACTCACACAGACACCCACAGACTCACACAGAGACACCCACAGACTCACACAGAGACACCCACAGACTCACACAGAGACACCCACAGACTCACACAGAGACGCACAGAGACACCCACAGACTCACACAGAGACACCCACAGACTCACACAGAGACACCCACAGACTCACAGACACCCACTGACTCAGAGACACCCACAGACTCACACAGAGACACCCACAGACTCACACAGAGACACCCACAGACTCACACAGAGACACCCACAGACTCACACAGACACCCATATAGACCCACAGACACCCATATAGACCCACAGACTCGCACAGAGACACCCACAGACTCACACAGACACCCATAAAGACCCACATACTCAGAGACACCCACAGACTCACACAGAGACACCCAGATTTGCAGACACCCATATAGACCCACACATTCACAGACACTCAGACTCACACAGACACCCATATAGACCCACAGACACCCATATAGACCTACAGACTCACACAGACACCCACAGACTCACACAGACACCCATATAGACCCACAGACTCGCACAGAGACAGACACCCAGACTCACACAGACACCCATATAGACCCACATACACCCATATAGACCCACATACACCCATATAGACCCACAGACTCACACAGACACCCATATAGACCCACAGACTCGCACAGAGACAGACATCCAGACTCACACAGACACCCATATAGACCCACAAACTCACACAGAGACACCCACAGACTCACACAGACACCCATATAGACCCACAGACACCCATATAGACCCACAGACTCGCACAGAGACACCCATATAGACCCACAGACACCCATATAGACCCACAGACACCCATATAGACCCACACATTCGCAGACACCCAGACTCACACAGACACCCATATAGACCCACAGACACCCATATAGACCTACAGACTCACACAGACACCCACAGACTCACACAAACACCCATATAGACCCACAGACTCGCACAGACACCCATATAGACCCACAGACACCCATATAGACCTACACTCACACAGAGACACCCACACTCACACAAACACCCATATAGACCCACAGACTCGCACAGAGACAGACACCCAGACTCACACAGACACCCATATAGACCCACAGACACCCATATAGACCTACAGACTCACACAGAGACACCCACAGACTCACACAAACACCCATATAGACCCACAGACTCGCACAGAGACAGACACCCAGACTCACACAGACACCCATATAGACCCACAGACTCGCACAGAGACACCCACAGACTCACACAGACACCCATAAAGACCCACAGACTCACACAAAGACACAGACACACACACACCACTCGCACACTCGCACATCTGAACCCCGGCTAATGTGGGAGCCGCAAGCCCCCACCACAATAACCCTGCCCTAGCCTGCCCCCCCCCCCCTCAACGCTACGATGCCATTAAAGTTTTAAAGTTTCCGTCACAATTGTGAATGTAATTGTGCCACTAGAGACACAGGCAGAGAGACAGAGAGACAGAGAGACAGAGAGGCACACAGAGATATCAATCCTTTCGGAGGCCTGTTTGGAAAAAGATCAACATTGGTGGGGTTACAACACACAAGAGACAAACCACACATTGCCCTCTGAATGCCCTTCGATGGCAATGCCCCCCCCCCTCCCACTCCTCATGCCCTTTGATTTGTTAAGCCATTTCAATGCCCTTTGTAGCTACATTCAATGCCATCAAATCAATGCCCTCTAGGGTTTATGTACCATTTAGAATGCCCTTTGCATCAATATCCGTTCGCAATGCCCTTTGTAGATCAATTTTAATCAATGCCCTCTTGGGTTTCTGTACCATTTAGAACGTCATTTGCATCAATACCCATTGACCATGCCCTTTGGTTTGATTTCATTTCAATGCCCTTTGTAGATGAATTTTAATCAATGCCCTTTTGGGTTTCTGTACCATTTAGAACGCGGTTTGTATCAATATCTATTGACCATGCCCTTCGGTTTGATATCATTTCAATGCCTTTTGTACATCAATGTGAATCAATGCCCTCTAGGATTTGTACCATTTAGAATGCCCTTTGCATCATCATCGATGTCCATGCCCTTTGGTTTCATACCATTTCAATGCCCCTTTGTAGCAACATTTTAAACAATGCTCAGAGGGCGCTGTACAATTTAGAATGCCCTTTTGCATCAATATCCGTTCACAATGACCTTTGGTTTGATTTCATATCAATGACCTTTGCAGATCAATTTTAATCAATGCCCTCTTGGGTTTCTGTAACATTTAGAACGTCATTTGCATCAACATCCATTGACCATGCCCTTTGGTTTCATACCATTTCAATGCCCCTTTGTAGCTACATTTTAATCAATGCCCTCTAGGATTTCTACAATTTAGAATGCCCTTCGCATCAATATTCGTTCACCATGCCCTTTGGTTTGATACCATTTCAATGCCCTTTGTAGATACATTTTAATCAATGCCCTCCGAGGGCGCTGTACAATTTAGAATGCCCTTTGCATCAATATCCGTTCACAATGCACTTTGGTTTGATTACATTTCAATGCCCTTTGTAGATGAATTTTAATCAATGTCCTCTTGGGTTTCTGTATCATTTAGGATGCCCTTTGCATCAATACCCATTGACCATGCCCTTTGGTTTCATACCATTTCAATGCCCTTTGTAGCTACATTTCAAACAATACCCTCCGAGGGCGCTGTACAATTTAGAATGCCCTTTGCATCAATATCCGTTCACAATGCCCTTTGTAGATCAATTTTAATCAATGCCCTCTTGGGTTTCTGTAGCATTTAGAACGTCATTTGCATCAATATCCATTGACCATGCCCTTTGGTTTCATACCATTTCAATGCCCCTTTGTGGCTACATTTTAATCAATGCCCTCTAGGATTCGTACCATTTAGAATGCCCTTTGCATCATCATCGATGTCCATGCTACCTTGTGGTTTGATACCATTTCAATGCCCCTTCGTAGCAACATTACAAACAATGCCCTCTGGGGGTTTCTGTACCATTTTGAATGCCCTTCGCATCAATATCCATTGACCATGCCCCTTGATTTGTATTAATTTCAATCCCCCTCCCTTCGTAGCTGCAACAATTTCAGAATGCCCTCCTCCACCCACCCTTTGGGCTCAATGTCATTCAGCAATGCCCCTTGCGATAAGAATGCCCAACTCATGCCCTTTCGAAAGGCCAAACGTCCTCAACATGGCCAACATTCTTGGCGTCAATGCCCTTCTAACCGATGCGGATTTAGTTCAATCCGAATGCCCTTTGTCTCAACACCACAATGCCCTTTTCATTCGTCCCAAACACAGACCCTCAAACACCCCCTCGTCAACCCAATGCCCCCTACCGCTTACACTAAAAACTATTTCCAGCAATGCCCTTTGCAGATACAATTCTCTCGGATTTATTTCCATCCGAATGCCCTTTGTCTCCCAACACCAAAATGCCCTTTTCATTCGTACCAGAGCCCAGAGAGACAGAAACCCATACCACCACCACCCCCTCCTCAACCCAATGCCCTTTCTCCTCACACTAAAAAACAATTCTAGCAATGCCCTTTGGAGATTCTCAGATTGTTCAATCCGAATGCCCTCTGCCATAACACAACAATGCCCTTTCCGTTAGTCGCGCGCACACCACAGAGCGAGACATAGACCCCTCACCACCCCCTCCTCAACCCAATGCCCTCTTTCCACTAGGAAAAAAACATTTCCAGCAATGCCCTTTGTCTCAACACCACAATGCCCTTCTCATTCGACGCACCCACAAAGAGACAAACCCTCACCACCACCCCCTCCTCAACCTAATGCCCTCTCTCCTTTCACTAGAAAAAACAATTTCAGCAATGCCCTTTGAAGATTCTCAGAATGTTCAATCTGAATGCCCTCTGCCATAACACAACAATGCCCTTTCCGTTCGTCGCGCGCACGCCACAGAGCGAGACGTAGACACTCACCACCCCCTCCTCAACCCAATGCCCTCTCCTTTCACTAGGAAAAAAACATTTCCAGCAATGCCCTTTGTCTCAACACCACAATGTCCCTTCACATTCGTCCAGAACCCAGAGAGAGAAACCCATACCACCACCCCCTCCTCAACCCAATGCCCTCTCCTCACACTAGAAAAACAAATTATAGCAATGCCCTTTGAAGATTAAGATTGTTCAATCCGAATGCCCTCTTCCATAACACAACAATGCCCTTTTCTCGTTCGTTGCGCGCACGCCACAGAGCGAGACATAGACCCTCACCGCCCCCTCAACCCAATGCCCTCTCCTTTCACTAGGAAAAAAAACATTTCCAGCAATGCCCTTTGTCTCAACACCAATGCCCTTCTCATTCATCCAGAACCCAGAGAGAGACAGAAACCCATACCACCACCACCCCCTCCCCTCAACCCAATGCCCTCTCTCTTTACACTAAAAACCATCTCCATCAATGCCCTTTGGAGATTCTCAGATTGAGTTCAATCCGAATGCCCTCTGCCATAACACCAATGCCCTTCTCGCTCGTCATGAGCACAAAGAGAGACATAGACCCTCACCACCCCCTCCTCAACCCAATGCCCTTTCTTTACACTAAAAACCATCTCCAGCAATGCCCTCTCTCATCTCTCACCCCCCTCGGATTGTTCAATCCCAATGCCCTTTTCCTCAACACCAACAATGCCCCCCCTCCCTTTGGACTCCGCATTCAACGCATGCCCCCTCCACCGCTGGAACATTTGACGCACGTAGCCCTCTGCGTATTATTCACGCGGCAAATGCCCTTCGCCCGGAGCCGGCGCTCTTCATCGAATGCCCTTCGTAGAGTACGCAACCCAAGGACGATGCAGTCGGTCCCACCCCCCCCCCTCAACCCAACCTTCAGAATTGCCCTCGCAGCGAAAACCATCATAGACGCAATGCCCTTTGGGCAGCTCCAGTTTAACCTCCTGCCCATGCCCTCGGTATCAAGGACACCTAAGAGCAATGCCCTGTGGTTAAATGCCCTTCGTGAGGTACGCGGTGACGCGGGGCATTTACTGACCAATGCCCTTCACACCAATATTCGCAATGCCCTTTGGCAGTTAAATTTTTACCTCCTGCCCATGCCCTCAGTCTCAAGAACACCTGAGAGCAATGCCCTGTGGTAAATGCCCTTCAGGAGGTACGTGGTGACGCGGGGCATTCACTGCCCTTCACACAAATGCTCGCAATGCCCTTTTTGACAGCTTCCGCATGGACCACACCCACCGCCCACCACCCATCGCAGAATGCCCTTTGAGAACGCAAGACGGGTCAATGCCCCCGGTGAGAAAGTCGCGATGTCAGGCAAAACATTCCCTTCAAATGCCCTTTGCACCACGGTTTTATTTTCTTGCAAATGTCCTCCCCGCCCTCCCACCTCTAGACACCAAAACATTCCCTTCAAATGCCCTTTGCCCGCATTTTTATATTCTCAACAATGCCCTCCTCATGATACCAAAACATTCCCGTCAAATGCCCTTTGCGCCACGGTTTTGTTTTCTTGAAAATGCCCTCCCCGCCCTCCCACCTCTAGACACCAAAACATTAACGTCAAATGCCCTTTGCGCCACGGCTTTGTCTTGACAATGCCCTTCTCAGCCCACCCTCCCACCTCTTGGCACCAAAACATTCCCTTCAAATGCCCTTTGGGCCACGGTTTTGTTTTCTTGAAAATGCCCTCCCCTCACCCCCCACCCTCCCACCTCTAGACACCAAAACATTCCCTTCAAATGCCCTTTGGGCCACGGTTTTGTTTTCTTCAAAATGCCCTCCTCACCCCCCACCCTCCCACCTCTTGGCACCAAAACATTCCCGTCAAATGCCCTTTGTGCCACGGTTTTGTTTTCTTGAAAATGCCCTTCTCACCCCCCGCCCACCCACCTCAACACCAAAACAGTCACGTCAAATGCCCTTTGGGCCAAGGTTTTGTTTTCTTGAAAATGCCCTTCTCAACCCCCGCCCACCCACCTCTCGACACCAAAACATTCCCTTCAAATGCCCTTTGGGCCACGGTTTTGTTTTCTTTAAAATGCCCTTCTCACCCCCCGCCCACCCACCTCAACACCAAAACATTCACGTCAAATGCCCTTTGGGCCAAGGTTTTGTTTTCTTGAAAATGCCCTTCTCACCCCCCGCCCACCCACCTCTCGACACCAAAACATTCCCTTCAAATGCCCTTTGGGCCACGGTTTTGTTTTCTTTAAAATGCCCTTCTCACCCCCCGCCCACCCACCTCAACACCAAAACATTCACGTCAAATGCCCTTTGCGCGACGGTTTTGTTTTCTTCAAAATGCCCTCCCCCTACCCTCCCACCTCTTGGCACCAAAACATTCCATGCAAATGCCCTTTGCGCCACGGTTTTGTTTTCTTCAAAATGCCCTCCCCCTACCCTCCCACCTCTAGACACCAAAACATTCACGTCAAATGCCCTTTGCGCCACGGCTTTGTCTTGACAATGCCCTTCTCAGCCCACCCTCCCACCTCTTGGCACCAAAACATTCCCTTCAAATGCCCTTTGGACCACGGTTTTGTTTTCTTGACAATGCCCTCCTCCACCCCGCCCTCCCACCTCTTCACACCAAAACATTCCCTGCAAATGCCCTTTGCGCGACGGTTTTGTTTTCTTCAAAATGCCCTCCCCCTACCCTCCCACCTCTTGGCACCAAAACATTCCATGCAAATGCCCTTTGCGCCACGGTTTTGTTTTCTTCAAAATGCCCTCCCCCTACCCTCCCACCTCTAGACACCAAAACATTCACGTCAAATGCCCTTTGCGCCACGGCTTTGTCTTGACAATGCCCTTCTCAGCCCACCCTCCCACCTCTTGGCACCAAAACATTCCCTTCAAATGCCCTTTGGACCACGGTTTTGTTTTCTTGACAATGCCCTCCTCCACCCCGCCCTCCCACCTCTTCACACCAAAACATTCCCTGCAAATGCCCTTTGCGCGACGGTTTTGTTTTCTTCAAAATGCCCTCCCCCTACCCTCCCACCTCTAGACACCAAAACATTCCCGTCAAATGCCCTTTGGGCCGCGGTTTTGTCTTCTCGAAAATGCCCTCCCCTCACCCCCCGCCCTCCAACCTCTAGACACCAAAACATTCCCTTCAAATGCCCTTTGCGCCACGGTTTTGTCTTCTCAAAAATGCCCTCCCCTCACCCCCCGCCCTCCCACCTCTAGACACCAAAACATTCACGTCAAATGCCCTTTGCGCGCGTTTTTATATTCTTGACAATGCCCTCCTCACCCTCCCACCTCTAGACACCAAAACATTCCCTGCAAATGCCCTTTGCGCCACAGTTTTGTTTTCTTCAAAATGCCCTCCCCCTACCCTCCCACCTCTAGACACCAAAACATTCCCGTCAAATGCCCTTTGCGCCACGGTTTTGTTTTCTTCAAAATGCCCTCCCCCTACCCTCCCACCTCTTGGCACCAAAACATTCCCTTCAAATGCCCTTTGTGCCACGGTTTTTTCTTCTCGACAATGCCCTTCTCACCCCACCCTCCCACCTCTAGACACCAAAACATTCACGTCAAATGCCCTTTGGGTCCAACATGTTTTTCGAGTGCCCTTTGCTGGGAGTCGTAACCCCTAACCTCGACGTCAAATGCCCTCGCACCAACCCACCCCCCCCCACCCCCCTCATGAACTAAATGCCCTTCATTGGAGTGATAAACTCTACGCGAAATGCCCTTCGCAGTTAGCTCTGCCAACTGGATTGGGTCCCCCGAGACAGCGAAAGCCCACACAACGCGTCAACTCAACGCTTGCCACGCGCGCGCTGTGTCCGTCACGTGTACATGCGTGTACATGCGTGTGCACGTACGTGGGTGTGTGCGTCTGTATGAACACGTGTGTGTACGAGCACACGTGTGTGCGTGCGTGTCAGCGTGGAGAGCGGTGGTGCAGTGGTTAGCGCTACGAACCCGGCGACCCCGAGTTCGATTCCCGCTCACGGCCAACACCGGTGACGATTATCTTAACCGGTCCTGGGCCTCCCCTAGGTCGACTCAAATGAGTAGCTGTCCTGTGACCTCATGCACCTAGCCTGGCACAGCAGTCAACCCGTGGCACCTGTAGGGTCTGTCCTGTGACCTCATGCACCTAGCCTGGCACAGCAGTCAATCCATGGCACCTGCAGGGTCTGTCCTGTGACCTCATGCACCTAGCCTGGCACAGCAGTCAACCCGTGGCACCTGTAGGGTCTGTCCTGTGACGTCTTGCACCTAGCCTGGCACGGCAGTACAACCCATGGCACCTGCAGGGTCCGTCCCGTGACCTCCTCCTCATGCACCTAGCCTGGCACAGCAGTACAACCCATGGCACCTGCAGGGTCTGTCCCGTGACCTCCTCATGCACCTAGCCTGGCACAGCAGTCAATCCATGGAACCTGCAGGGTCTGTCCTGTGACCTCCTCCTCATGCACCTAGCCTGGCACAGCAGTACAACCCACGGCACCTGCAGGGTCTGTCCCGTGACCTCCTCCTGCACCTAGCCTGGCACAGCAGTACAACCCATGACACCTGCAGGGTCTGTCCTGTGACCTCCTCATGCACCTAGCCTGGCACAGCAGTACAATCCACGTGTGTGTGTATGTGTGTACACGTAGTGTACATGTGTGTGTGTGTACACGTGTGTACACGTAGTGTACGTGTGTATGGCTACACGTACACGTGTGTGCTTGTGTGTGCGTGTGTGTGTACGTCTATACACGCGTGTACGTCTGTGCATGTGCGTCTGTACGCGTGCGCACATACGTGTAAGTGCGTAGATACGTGCACGAACATACGTGCGAGTGTACGTCCACATGCGTGTGTGCGTCCACACACGTGTTATGTCCACACACGTGTGTACGTTGTACGAGCGCGTGTGCGTGTGTGTGCGCGTGTGCGTGCGTGTGCGTACTCACCCCATGCCCCCGCGTCCACCCCCACGACCCATGCCCCCTCCTCCCCTGCCGCCCCGGGGGTCAAACATTGACCCTCCGCCCCTCCCCCCGCGGGGGTCAAACCCCCCGCGCCCCCCCCGGAATGGGGGGCAGCCCCCACCCGCGCCCCCCCCCCCCAGAGCCCGGACCCTCCTGGCTGTAGCGGTCAAAGCCGCCTCCACCTGGCAGGAGACAGAGACAGCCCCAGGGTGAGTGGCCTTGGCCGGGGGAGATGTTGACTACCTCGCCGCGTACGCAGGAGGTCGTGGGTTCGATCCCGGACCCTGTGAGATGTTGACTACCTCGCCAGGTCCGCAGGAGGTCGTGGGTTCGATCCCGGACCCTGTGAGATGTTGACTACCTCGCCGCGTACGCAGGAGGTCGTGGGTACGATCCCGGACCCTGTGAGATGTTGACTACCTCGCCTGGTCCGCAGGAGGTCGTGGGTTCGATCCCGGACCCTGTGAGATGTTGACTGCCTCGCCTGGTCCGCAGGAGGTCGTGGGATCGATCCTGGACTTTGACTACGCCTGGCTGCTTTATATGTGGAGTCTGTGTCTCTCTCTCCACGTGGTGAGATGTTAATTCGCTCTCCCGGTCTCTCTCATCACCACGGTGGCTAGGAGATGTTGACTACCTCGCGTGGTATACAGGAGGTCGTGGATTCTATCACAACCCTGACAATGCCTGCTGGTGATGGCTGTGAGCGGGAATCAAACTCGCGCGCGCGCGCACACACACGTACAAAGGAAGCGCGTGCATACCACTCACCACTCACCATACACACACACACCACACACACATGCCACTCACCACACGCCACACACACTCACCACACACGCCACACACACACACACTCACCACACACACACCACTCACCACACGCCACACACACACCACTCACCACACGCCACACACACACACACTCACCACACACGCCACTCACCACACACACAACACATCACACACACACCACTCACACACACCACTCACACACCACTCACCACACACACACACACCACTCACCATACACAAACACACCACTCACCATACACACACACCACTCACCACACACACACACCACACTCCACTCGCACACACCACACACACAACTCACCACACACACAACTCACCACACACACAACTCACCACACACACAACTCACCACACACACAACTCACCACACACACAACTCACCACTCACACAACTCACCACACACACCACACACAACTCACCACTCACACACCACTCACCACACACACACACCACACCACACACACCCTCACCACACTCACCACACTCAACACAACTCACCACACACACACACCACTCACCACACACACACACACACCACTCACCACACACCACTCACCACACACACACACCACTCACCACACACACACACCACTCACCACACACACACACACCACTCACCACACACACAGCACACCACTCACCACACACACAGCACACACCTCACCACACACACAGCACACACCTCACCACACACACACAACACACCACACCACTCACCACACACTCACACCACACCACACCACACACGCCACTCACCACACACGCCACTCACCACACA
Source organism: Lampetra fluviatilis (assembly GCF_964198595.1). Lineage (NCBI taxonomy): Eukaryota > Metazoa > Chordata > Hyperoartia > Petromyzontiformes > Petromyzontidae > Lampetra > Lampetra fluviatilis. Next base: position 57,875 of record NW_027620583.1, on the reverse strand, counting down.
CAACACACACCACTCACCACACACACAACACACCACACACAACTCACCACACTCACCACACACACACACACACCACTCACCACACCCTCACTACACACACATCTCACAACACTCACCACACAAAACTCACCACACTCACCACACACACACACACACCACTCACCACACCCTCACTACACACACACACACATCTCACAACACTCACCACACACAACTCACCACACTCACCACACACACACCACTCACCACACCCTCACTACACACACACACCCTCACCACACACTCACCACACACAACTCACCACACTCACCACACTCACCACACACACCACTCACCACACCCTCACTACACACACACACACATCTCACAACACTCACCACACACAACTCACCACACTCACCACACACACACACACCACTCACCACACACACACCACTCACCACACCCTCACTACACACACATCTCACAACACTCACCACACACAACTCACCACACTCACCACACACACACAACACACACACCACTCACCACACCCTCACTACACACACACATCTCACAACACTCACCACACACAACTCACCACACTCACCACACACACACACACCCCCCCTCACCACACCCTCACCACACACACTCACCACACCCTCACCACTCACCATAGTGCGGCGGCTGCGAGTACGGCGTCTGTCCCCCGCCACCGTAGGAGCCCCCCCCCTGCCCCCCACCGTAGCCCCCACCCTGCGACCCCCCCTGGTAGCCCCCCCCTCCCCCCCCGCCACCACCCCCCCCCTCCGTGCTGCTGCTGCTGCTGGTGGTGACCCCCGGACGGGGGCGGGTGCCCGTAGCCCCCGCCCCCTCCGCCCCCCGAAGAGGGAGGGGGGGGGCCCCCCGGGGGGTCCCTGCGAGGAGGGAGGGGGGGCTCCCGTGGAGGAGCCCCCCGCCCCGCCCCCCGCGGCCCCTCCCCCCGAGGGGGGGGCGGAGGAGGGGGGGGCGGAGGAGGAGGAGCCGAGGCCGGAGCTGCTCGAGCCGCCGTACACAGAGTAGGAGGCCTGCAGGCCTGGGGGGCACGGGGGGGGGGGGGGTCAGAACGACGTGTCAGTGGGGGGGGTGGGTGGGGGGGGTGGTTTGGGGTGGGTGGGGTGGGTGGGCTCACGATGGCCGTGTGGGTGGGGTGGGGTGGGTTCACGATGGCCGTGTGGGTGGGGTGGGTGGGTTCACGATGGCCGTGTGGGTGGGGTGGGTGGGGTGGGTGAGGTGGGTGGGTTAACGATGGCCGTGTGGGTGAGGTGGGTGGGGTGGGGTGGGCGGGTTCACGATGGCCGTGTGGGTGAGGTGGGTGGGTTCACAATGGCCATGTGGGTGGGGTGGGGTGGGTGGGGTGGGCGGGTTCACGGTGGCCGTGTGGGTGGGGTGGGTGGGTTCACGATGGCCGTGTGGGTGGGGTGGGGTGGGGTGGTGTGGGTAGTGTGGGTGGGGTGGGTGGGGTGGGTTCACTGTGGCCGTGTGGGTGGGGGTGGGTGGGGTGTGAGTGGGGTGGGGGTGGGTGGGGTGGGTGGGGTGGGGGTGAGTGGGGTGAGGGTGGGGGTGAGGTGGGGGTGGGTGGGGTGGGGGTGGGTGCTCTCACCAGAGGTCAGTGCGTGGTGACCCGAGCCCTCGTAGGCCGAAGTCCCGGACGCAGCGGCGCCCGACCCGGACACCGACCCCGAGGTCACCTGGGAGGCCCCGCCCCCCATCCCCGTAGCGACGCCCACATAGCTACGCGCACACACAACAGGCAAAGGTCCCCCGCGTAGCCTCCTAAGTTGCGGGGCAAGTGCTGTCTCCCTCCCCCCCACTGCTAGCGAAGGGGCACCGGTTCAATCCGTCGCCCGGCAAATCTCTCCGCCGATTAACCGCCCGTGCCAGGCTAGGTGCACGCGCTCACCTGGGGGGCACGGTGGGTGGGGGGGCGGTCGCTCCGGTGGGAGGGGCCACTTGGCTGTAGCCCCCGTAGGCCCCGGGCTGCCCGTACGTCATTGCCCCGTAGGCAGACACCTGCTGCTGCTGTTGCTGCTGCTGCTGCGGCTGCTGTTGCTGCTGTCCGTACGCATCCTGGACCCTAAGGCGGCAGTGGAGAGCGACGTTTTTGCAGGTGGTCTTTTTTGGGGTCAGATCGCGTGATAATTCACGCAGATCGCGTGATAATTCACACAGATTGCGTGATAATTCACGTGATAATTCACGAGATCTAACCCCACTCACTCATCCACTCGCTCACTCACTGCCTCGACCAAGAAGAAGCCGCTCACTCGGCCCGACTACACCCTCGTGATTTGGTCACCTCCCTACTCATCGACTGGCTTAGCCACGCACACACTCACACACGCACCCACCCACCCACACACACTCACACACTCACCCACCCACGCACACACGCACTCACGCACTCACACACGCACACACGCACCCACTCACCCACCCACACACCCACGCACACACTCACGCACACACGCACTCACACACTCACACACTCACCCACCCACGCACACACTCACCCACCCCCCTCAACAAATCCACCCACCCACTCCCACAACAAACCCACCCACCCCCTCACCCACCCACCCGCCCACTCCCTCACCCACCCGCCCGCTCCCTCACCCACCCGCCCGCTCCCTCACCCACCCGCCCGCTCCCTCACCCACCCGCCCGCCCGCTCCCTCACCCACCCGCCCGCCCGCTCCCTCACCCACCCGCCCGCCCGCTCCCTCACCCACCCGCCCGCCCGCTCCCTCACCCACCCGCCCGCCCGCTCCCTCACCCACCCGCCCGCCCGCTCCCTCACCCACCCACCCGCCCGCTCCCTCACCCACCCACCCGCCCGCTCCCTCACCCACCCGCCCGCCCGCTCCCTCACCCACCCACCCGCCCGCTCCCTCACCCACCCGCCCGCTCCCTCACCCACCCGCCCGCCCGCTCCCTCACCCACCCGCCCGCCCGCTCCCTCACCCACCCACCCGCCCGCTCCCTCACCCACCCACCCGCCCGCTCCCTCACCCACCCGCCCGCCCGCTCCCTCACCCACCCGCCCGCCCGCTCCCTCACCCACCCACCCGCCCGCTCCCTCACCCACCCGCCCGCCCGCTCCCTCACCCACCCGCCCGCCCGCTCCCTCACCCACCCGCCCGCCCGCTCCCTCACCCACCCGCCCGCTCCCTCACCCACCCACCCGCCCGCTCCCTCACCCACCCACCCGCCCGCTCCCTCACCCACCCGCCCGCCCGCTCCCTCACCCACCCGCCCGCTCCCTCACCCACCCACCCGCCCGCTCCCTCACCCACCCGCCCGCTCCCTCACCCACCCGCCCGCCCGCTCCCTCACCCACCCGCCCGCCCGCTCCCTCACCCACCCGCCCGCCCGCTCCCTCACCCACCCGCCCGCTCCCTCACCCACCCACCCGCCCGCTCCCTCACCCACCCACCCGCCCGCTCCCTCACCCACCCACCCGCCCGCTCCCTCACCCACCCACCCGCCCGCTCCCTCACCCACCCGCCCGCCCGCTCCCTCACCCACCCGCCCGCCCGCTCCCTCACCCACCCGCCCGCCCGCTCCCTCACCCACCCGCCCGCCCGCTCCCTCACCCACCCACCCGCCCGCTCCCTCACCCACCCACCCGCCCGCTCCCTCACCCACCCACCCGCCCGCTCCCTCACCCACCCACCCGCCCGCTCCCTCACCCACCCGCCCGCCCGCTCCCTCACCCACCCGCCCGCTCCCTCACCCACCCGCCCGCCCGCTCCCTCACCCACCCGCCCGCTCCCTCACCCACCCGCCCGCCCGCTCCCTCACCCACCCGCCCGCTCCCTCACCCACCCGCCCGCCCGCTCCCTCACCCACCCGCCCGCCCGCTCCCTCACCCACCCACCCGCCCGCTCCCTCACCCACCCGCCCACTCCCTCACCCACCCACCCGCCCGCTCCCTCACCCACCCACCCGCTCCCTCACCCACCCACCCGCCCGCTCCCTCACCCACCCACCCGCCCGCTCCCTCACCCACCCGCCCACTCCCTCACCCACCCACCCGCCCGCTCCCTCACCCACCCACCCGCTCCCTCACCCACCCGCCCACTCCCTCACCCACCCACCCGCCCGCTCCCTCACCCACCCGCCCACTCCCTCACCCACCCACCCGCCCGCTCCCTCACCCACCCGCCCGCTCCCTCACCCACCCACCCGCCCGCTCCCTCACCCACCCGCCCACTCCCTCACCCACCCACCCGCCCGCTCCCTCACCCACCCGCTCCCTCACCCACCCACCCGCCCGCTCCCTCACCCACCCACCCGCCCGCTCCCTCACCCACCCGCCCACTCCCTCACCCACCCACCCGCCCGCTCCCTCACCCACCCCCCACTCACCCACCCACCCCCTCACCCACCCCCCACTCACCGTGGCACGGACGACGACGCAGCCGGGGGGACGCTACCGGCGCTGGGTGGTGGTTGTCCGTAGGCCGGGTAGCCGCGGGCCCCGTACCCCGCCTGAGTGCCGTACTGTGACGCTTGCCCGGCAGCTGCGGCTGCCGCGGCCGCCGCGTCGTAGGCCGAGGCTCCGTAGGCCCCAGCGGCGGTGGCCTGGGAGTAGACCTGCGTGGAGGCCGGAGCGGCAGCCTGCCCGTAGCCTGGCGGGGAAACGAGACGGCGTCGCTCCCAATCGTCCTTCTCACGAGAGCGGCGACGGGCGGGACAATCGGCGGTGCATGCGAGCGGATCGGCGGTTGCCGGTGAGTGTATCGGCGGTGTTGGTGAGTGTATCAGCGGTGTTGGTGAGTGTATCAGCGGTGTTGGTGAGTGTATCAGCGGTGCTGGTGAGTGTATCAGCGGTGTTGGTGAGTGTAACAGCGGTGTTGATGAGTGTAACAGCGGTGTTGGTGAGAGTATCAGCGGTGTTGGTGGGTGTATCAGCGGTGTTGGTGAGTGTATCAGCGGTGTTGGTGAGTGTATCAGCGGTGTTGGTGAGAGTATCAGCGGTGTTGGTGAGTGTAACAGCGGTGTTGGTGAGTGTAACAGCGGTGTTGGTGAGTGTATCAGCGGTGTTGGTGAGTGTATCAGCGGTGTTGGTGAGTGTATCAGCGGTGTTGATGAGTGTAACAGCGGTGTTGGTGAGTGTAACAGCGGTGTTGATGAGTGTAACAGCGGTGCTGGTGAGAGTATCAGCGGTGTTGGTGAGTGTAACAGCGGTGTTGGTGAGAGTATCAGCGGTGTTGATGAGTGTAACAGCGGTGTTGGTGAGTGTAACAGCGGTGCTGGTGAGAGTATCAGCGGTGTTGGTGAGTGTATCAGCGGTGTTGGTGAGTGTATCAGCGGTGTTGATGAGTGTATCAGCGGTGTTGGTGGGTGTATCAGCGGTGTTGGTGAGTGTAACAGCGGTGTTGGTGAGTGTAACAGCGGTGTTGGTGAGTGTAACAGCGGTGTTGATGAGTGTAACAGCGGTGTTGGTGAGAGTATCAGCGGTGTTGGTGAGTGTAACAGCGGTGTTGATGAGTGTAACAGCGGTGCTGGTGAGAGTATCAGCGGTGTTGGTGGGTGTATCAGCGGTGTTGGTGGGTGTATCAGCGGTGTTGGTGAGTGTATCAGCGGTGTTGGTGAGTGTATCAGCGGTGTTGGTGGGTGTATCAGCGGTGTTGGTGAGTGTATCAGCGGTGTTGGTGAGTGTATCAGCGGTGTTGGTGGGTGTATCAGCGGTGTTGGTGAGAGTATCAGCGGTGTTGATGAGTGTAACAGCGGTGTTGGTGGGTGTATCAGCGGTGTTGGTGAGAGTATCAGCGGTGTTGGTGAGTGTAACAGCGGTGTTGGTGGGTGTATCAGCGGTGTTGGTGAGAGTATCAGCGGTGTTGATGAGTGTATCAGCGGTGTTGGTGAGTGTATCAGCGGTGTTGGTGAGAGTATCAGCGGTGTTGGTGAGTGTAACAGCGGTGTTGGTGGGTGTATCAGCGGTGTTGGTGAGAGTATCAGCGGTGTTGATGAGTGTAACAGCGGTGTTGGTGAGAGTATCAGCGGTGTTGGTGGGTGTATCAGCGGTGTTGGTGAGTGTATCAGCGGTGTTGGTGAGTGTATCAGCGGTGTTGGTGAGAGTATCAGCGGTGTTGGTGGGTGTATCAGCGGTGTTGGTGAGTGTATCAGCGGTGTTGGTGAGTGTATCAGCGGTGTTGGTGGGTGTATCAGCGGTGTTGGTGAGTGTATCAGCGGTGTTGGTGAGAGTATCAGCGGTGTTGGTGAGAGTATCAGCGGTGTTGGTGAGAGTATCAGCGGTGTTGGTGGGTGTATCAGCGGTGCTGGTGAGTGTATCAGCGGTGTTGATGAGTGTAACAGCGGTGTTGGTGAGTGTAACAGCGGTGTTGGTGGGTGTATCAGCGGTGTTGGTGAGTGTAACAGCGGTGTTGGTGAGAGTATCAGCGGTGTTGGTGGGTGTATCAGCGGTGTTGGTGAGTGTATCAGCGGTGTTGGTGAGTGTATCAGCGGTGTTGGTGAGTGTATCAGCGGTGTTGATGAGTGTATCAGCGGTGTTGGTGAGTGTAACAGCGGTGTTGGTGGGTGTATCAGCGGTGTTGGTGGGTGTATCAGCGGTGTTGGTGGGTGTATCAGCGGTGTTGGTGAGTGTATCAGCGGTGTTGGTGAGTGTATCAGCGGTGTTGATGAGTGTATCAGCGGTGTTGATGAGTGTATCAGCGGTGTTGGTGAGAGTATCAGCGGTGTTGATGAGTGTATCAGCGGTGTTGATGAGTGTATCAGCGGTGTTGGTGAGAGTATCAGCGGTGTTGGTGAGTGTAACAGCGGTGTTGGTGAGTGTATCAGCGGTGTTGATGAGTGTATCAGCGGTGTTGATGAGTGTATCAGCGGTGTTGATGAGTGTATCAGCGGTGTTGGTGAGAGTATCAGCGGTGTTGATGAGAGTATCAGCGGTGTTGATGAGTGTATCAGCGGTGTTGGTGAGTGTATCAGCGGTGTTGATGAGTGTATCAGCGGTGTTGGTGAGTGTATCAGCGGTGTTGGTGAGTGTATCAGCGGTGTTGATGAGTGTATCAGCGGTGTTGATGAGTGTATCAGCGGTGTTGGTGAGAGTATCAGCGGTGTTGATGAGTGTATCAGCGGTGTTGATGAGTGTATCAGCGGTGTTGGTGGGTGTATCAGCGGTGTTGGTGAGAGTATCAGCGGTGTTGATGAGTGTATCAGCGGTGTTGATGAGTGTATCAGCGGTGTTGATGAGTGTATCAGCGGTGTTGATGAGTGTATCAGCGGTGTTGGTGGGTGTATCAGCGGTGTTGGTGGGTGTATCAGCGGTGTTGGTGAGAGTATCAGCGGTGTTGATGAGTGTATCAGCGGTGTTGATGAGAGTATCAGCGGTGTTGGTGAGTGTATCAGCGGTGTTGGTGAGAGTATCAGCGGTGTTGGTGAGAGTATCAGCGGTGTTGGTGGGTGTATCAGCGGTGTTGGTGAGTGTATCAGCGGTGTTGGTGAGTGTATCAGCGGTGTTGGTGAGAGTATCAGCGGTGTTGGTGAGAGTATCAGCGGTGTTGGTGGGTGTATCAGCGGTGTTGGTGAGTGTATCAGCGGTGTTGGTGAGTGTATCAGCGGTGTTGATGAGAGTATCAGCGGTGTTGGTGGGTGTATCAGCGGTGTTGATGAGTGTATCAGCGGTGTTGGTGAGTGTATCAGCGGTGTTGGTGAGTGTATCAGCGGTGTTGGTGGGTGTATCAGCGGTGCTGGTGAGTGTATCAGCGGTGTTGGTGAGAGTATCAGCGGTGTTGGTGAGTGTATCAGCGGTGTTGGTGAGTGTATCAGCGGTGTTGGTGAGTGTATCAGCGGTGTTGGTGAGAGTATCAGCGGTGTTGATGAGTGTAACAGCGGTGTTGGTGAGAGTATCAGCGGTGTTGGTGGGTGTATCAGCGGTGTTGGTGAGTGTATCAGCGGTGTTGGTGAGTGTATCAGCGGTGTTGGTGAGAGTATCAGCGGTGTTGATGAGTGTAACAGCGGTGTTGGTGAGAGTATCAGCGGTGTTGGTGAGAGTATCAGCGGTGTTGGTGAGAGTATCAGCGGTGTTGGTGGGTGTATCAGCGGTGTTGGTGAGTGTATCAGCGGTGTTGGTGAGTGTATCAGCGGTGTTGGTGAGAGTATCAGCGGTGTTGGTGAGAGTATCAGCGGTGTTGGTGAGTGTATCAGCGGTGTTGGTGAGTGTATCAGCGGTGTTGGTGAGTGTATCAGCGGTGTTGGTGAGTGTATCAGCGGTGTTGGTGAGTGTATCAGCGGTGTTGGTGAGAGTATCAGCGGTGTTGGTGAGAGTATCAGCGGTGTTGGTGAGTGTATCAGCGGTGTTGGTGAGTGTATCAGCGGTGTTGGTGAGTGTATCAGCGGTGTTGGTGAGAGTATCAGCGGTGTTGGTGAGAGTATCAGCGGTGTTGGTGAGAGTATCAGCGGTGTTGGTGAGTGTATCAGCGGTGTTGGTGAGTGTATCAGCGGTGTTGGTGGGTGTATCAGCGGTGTTGGTGAGAGTATCAGCGGTGTTGGTGAGAGTATCAGCGGTGTTGGTGGGTGTATCAGCGGTGTTGGTGAGTGTATCAGCGGTGTTGGTGAGTGTATCAGCGGTGTTGGTGAGAGTATCAGCGGTGTTGGTGAGAGTATCAGCGGTGTTGGTGAGTGTATCAGCGGTGTTGATGAGAGTATCAGCGGTGTTGGTGGGTGTATCAGCGGTGTTGATGAGAGTATCAGCGGTGTTGGTGAGTGTATCAGCGGTGTTGATGAGAGTATCAGCGGTGTTGGTGAGTGTATCAGCGGTGTTGATGAGAGTATCAGCGGTGTTGGTGAGTGTATCAGCGGTGTTGATGAGTGTATCAGCGGTGTTGGTGAGAGTATCAGCGGTGTTGGTGAGTGTATCAGCGGTGTTGGTGAGTGTATCAGCGGTGTTGGTGAGAGTATCAGCGGTGCTGGTGAGTGTATCAGCGGTGTTGGTGAGAGTATCAGCGGTGTTGGTGAGTGTATCAGCGGTGTTGGTGAGTGTATCAGCGGTGTTGGTGAGAGTATCAGCGGTGTTGGTGAGTGTATCAGCGGTGTTGGTGAGTGTATCAGCGGTGTTGGTGAGTGTATCAGCGGTGTTGGTGAGTGTATCAGCGGTGCTGGTGAGTGTATCAGCGGTGTTGGTGAGTGTATCAGCGGTGCTGGTGAGTGTATCAGCGGTGCTGGTGAGTGTATCAGCGGTGTTGATGAGTGTAACAGCGGTGTTGGTGAGAGTATCAGCGGTGTTGGTGAGTGTATCAGCGGTGCTGGTGAGAGTATCAGCGGTGTTGGTGAGAGTATCAGCGGTGTTGGTGAGTGTATCAGCGGTGTTGGTGAGAGTATCAGCGGTGCTGGTGAGTGTATCAGCGGTGTTGGTGGGTGTATCAGCGGTGTTGGTGGGTGTATCAGCGGTGCTGGTGAGTGTATCAGCGGTGTTGATGAGTGTAACAGCGGTGTTGGTGAGAGTATCAGCGGTGTTGGTGAGTGTATCAGCGGTGCTGGTGAGAGTATCAGCGGTGTTGGTGAGAGTATCAGCGGTGTTGGTGAGTGTATCAGCGGTGTTGGTGAGTGTATCAGCGGTGTTGATGAGAGTATCAGCGGTGTTGGTGAGTGTATCAGCGGTGTTGGTGAGTGTATCAGCGGTGTTGGTGAGTGTAACAGCGGTGTTGGTGAGAGTATCAGCGGTGTTGGTGAGAGTATCAGCGGTGTTGATGAGTGTAACAGCGGTGTTGGTGAGTGTATCAGCGGTGCTGGTGAGTGTAACAGCGGTGTTGGTGAGTGTATCAGCGGTGCTGGTGAGTGTATCAGCGGTGCTGGTGAGTGTAACAGCGGTGTTGGTGAGTGTATCAGCGGTGCTGGTGAGTGTATCAGCGGTGTTGGTGAGTGTATCAGCGGTGCTGGTGAGTGTATCAGCGGTGCTGGTGAGTGTAACAGCGGTGCTGGTGAGTGTATCAGCGGTGCTGGTGAGTGTATCAGCGGTGTTGGTGAGTGTATCAGCGGTGTTGGTGAGTGTATCAGCGGTGCTGGTGAGTGTATCAGCGGTGTTGGTGAGTGTATCAGCGGTGTTGGTGAGAGTATCAGCGGTGCTGGTGAGAGTATCAGCGGTGTTGGTGAGTGTATCAGCGGTGTTGGTGAGTGTATCAGCGGTGCTGGTGAGTGTATCAGCGGTGCTGGTGAGTGTATCAGCGGTGTTGGTGAGTGTATCAGCGGTGTTGGTGAGAGTATCAGCGGTGCTGGTGAGAGTATCAGCGGTGTTGGTGAGTGTATCAGCGGTGTTGGTGAGTGTATCAGCGGTGCTGGTGAGTGTATCAGCGGTGCTGGTGAGTGTAACAGCGGTGCTGGTGAGTGTATCAGCGGTGCTGGTGAGTGTATCAGCGGTGTTGGTGAGTGTATCAGCGGTGTTGGTGAGTGTATCAGCGGTGCTGGTGAGTGTATCAGCGGTGCTGGTGAGTGTATCAGCGGTGTTGGTGAGTGTAACAGCGGTGTTGGTGAGAGTATCAGCGGTGTTGGTGAGAGTATCAGCGGTGTTGGTGAGTGTAACAGCGGTGTTGGTGAGAGTATCAGCGGTGTTGGTGAGTGTAACAGCGGTGTTGGTGAGTGTAACAGCGGTGTTGGTGAGTGTAACAGCGGTGTTGGTGAGTGTAACAGCGGTGTTGGTGAGTGTAACAGCGGTGTTGGTGAGTGTATCAGCGGTGTTGGTGAGTGTATCAGCGGTGTTGGTGAGTGTATCAGCGGTGTTGGTGAGTGTATCAGCGGTGTTGGTGAGTGTAACAGCGGTGTTGGTGAGTGTATCAGCGGTGTTGGTGAGTGTAACAGCGGTGTTGGTGAGTGTATCAGCGGTGCTGGTGAGTGTATCAGCGGTGTTGGTGAGTGTAACAGCGGTGTTGGTGAGTGTAACAGCGGTGTTGGTGAGTGTATCAGCGGTGTTGGTGAGTGTAACAGCGGTGTTGGTGAGTGTATCAGCGGTGTTGGTGAGTGTAACAGCGGTGTTGGTGAGTGTATCAGCGGTGTTGGTGAGTGTAACAGCGGTGTTGGTGAGTGTATCAGCGGTGTTGGTGAGTGTATCAGCGGTGTTGGTGAGTGTAACAGCGGTGTTGGTGAGTGTATCAGCGGTGTTGGTGAGTGTAACAGCGGTGTTGGTGAGTGTAACAGCGGTGTTGGTGAGTGTAACAGCGGTGTTGGTGAGTGTATCAGCGGTGTTGGTGAGTGTATCAGCGGTGTTGGTGAGTGTATCAGCGGTGTTGGTGAGTGTATCAGCGGTGTTGGTGAGTGTAACAGCGGTGTTGGTGAGTGTATCAGCGGTGTTGGTGAGTGTAACAGCGGTGTTGGTGAGTGTATCAGCGGTGCTGGTGAGTGTATCAGCGGTGTTGGTGAGTGTATCAGCGGTGTTGGTGAGTGTATCAGCGGTGTTGGTGAGTGTAACAGCGGTGTTGGTGAGTGTATCAGCGGTGTTGGTGAGTGTAACAGCGGTGTTGGTGAGTGTATCAGCGGTGTTGGTGAGTGTATCAGCGGTGTTGGTGAGTGTAACAGCGGTGTTGGTGAGTGTAACAGCGGTGTTGGTGAGTGTAACAGCGGTGTTGGTGAGAGTATCAGCGGTGTTGGTGAGTGTAACAGCGGTGTTGGTGAGAGTATCAGCGGTGTTGGTGAGTGTAACAGCGGTGTTGGTGAGAGTATCAGCGGTGTTGGTGAGTGTAACAGCGGTGTTGGTGAGAGTATCAGCGGTGTTGGTGAGTGTAACAGCGGTGTTGGTGAGTGTAACAGCGGTGTTGGTGAGTGTAACAGCGGTGTTGGTGAGTGTATCAGCGGTGTTGGTGAGTGTATCAGCGGTGTTGGTGAGTGTATCAGCGGTGCTGGTGAGAGTATCAGCGGTGTTGGTGAGAGTAACAGCGGTGTTGGTGAGTGTAACAGCGGTGTTGGTGAGAGTATCAGCGGTGTTGGTGAGTGTATCAGCGGTGTTGGTGAGTGTATCAGCGGTGTTGGTGAGTGTAACAGCGGTGTTGGTGAGAGTATCAGCGGTGTTGGTGAGTGTATCAGCGGTGTTGGTGAGTGTATCAGCGGTGTTGGTGAGTGTATCAGCGGTGCTGGTGAGTGTAACAGCGGTGTTGGTGAGAGTATCAGCGGTGTTGGTGAGAGTATCAGCGGTGTTGGTGAGTGTATCAGCGGTGTTGGTGAGAGTATCAGCGGTGTTGGTGAGAGTATCAGCGGTGTTGGTGAGTGTATCAGCGGTGTTGGTGAGTGTATCAGCGGTGTTGGTGAGAGTATCAGCGGTGTTGGTGAGTGTATCAGCGGTGTTGGTGAGTGTATCAGCGGTGTTGGTGAGAGTATCAGCGGTGTTGGTGAGAGTATCAGCGGTGTTGGTGAGTGTATCAGCGGTGTTGGTGAGTGTATCAGCGGTGTTGGTGAGAGTATCAGCGGTGTTGGTGAGTGTATCAGCGGTGTTGGTGAGTGTATCAGCGGTGTTGATGAGTGTATCAGCGGTGTTGGTGAGTGTATCAGCGGTGCTGGTGAGTGTATCAGCGGTGCTGGTGAGTGTATCAGCGGTGCTGGTGAGTGTATCAGCGGTGCTGGTGGGTGTATCAGCGGTGTTGGTGAGTGTATCAGCGGTGCTGGTGAGTGTATCAGCGGTGCTGGTGAGTGTATCAGCGGTGCTGGTGAGTGTATCAGCGGTGCTGGTGAGTGTATCAGCGGTGTTGGTGAGTGTAACAGCGGTGTTGGTGAGAGTATCAGCGGTGTTGGTGAGTGTAACAGCGGTGTTGGTGAGAGTAACAGCGGTGTTGGTGAGAGTATCAGCGGTGTTGGTGAGAGTATCAGCGGTGTTGGTGAGTGTATCAGCGGTGTTGGTGAGTGTATCAGCGGTGTTGGTGAGTGTATCAGCGGTGTTGGTGAGAGTATCAGCGGTGTTGGTGAGTGTATCAGCGGTGTTGGTGAGAGTATCAGCGGTGTTGGTGAGAGTATCAGCGGTGTTGGTGAGTGTATCAGCGGTGCTGGTGAGTGTATCAGCGGTGCTGGTGAGAGTAACAGCGGTGCTGGTGAGTGTATCAGCGGTGCTGGTGAGTGCACAGCGGTGTTGGTGAGTGTATCAGCGGTGTTGATGAGTGTAACAGCGGTGTTGGTGAGAGTATCAGCGGTGTTGGTGGGTGTATCAGCGGTGTTGGTGAGTGTATCAGCGGTGTTGGTGAGTGTATCAGCGGTGTTGGTGAGTGTATCAGCGGTGTTGATGAGTGTATCAGCGGTGTTGGTGAGTGTAACAGCGGTGTTGGTGGGTGTATCAGCGGTGTTGGTGGGTGTATCAGCGGTGTTGGTGGGTGTATCAGCGGTGTTGGTGAGTGTATCAGCGGTGTTGGTGAGTGTATCAGCGGTGTTGATGAGTGTATCAGCGGTGTTGATGAGTGTATCAGCGGTGTTGGTGAGAGTATCAGCGGTGTTGATGAGTGTATCAGCGGTGTTGATGAGTGTATCAGCGGTGTTGGTGAGAGTATCAGCGGTGTTGGTGAGTGTATCAGCGGTGTTGATGAGTGTATCAGCGGTGTTGATGAGTGTATCAGCGGTGTTGATGAGTGTATCAGCGGTGTTGGTGAGAGTATCAGCGGTGTTGATGAGAGTATCAGCGGTGTTGATGAGTGTATCAGCGGTGTTGGTGAGTGTATCAGCGGTGTTGATGAGTGTATCAGCGGTGTTGGTGAGTGTATCAGCGGTGTTGGTGAGAGTATCAGCGGTGTTGATGAGTGTATCAGCGGTGTTGATGAGTGTATCAGCGGTGTTGATGAGTGTATCAGCGGTGTTGGTGAGAGTATCAGCGGTGTTGGTGGGTGTATCAGCGGTGTTGGTGAGAGTATCAGCGGTGTTGATGAGTGTATCAGCGGTGTTGATGAGTGTATCAGCGGTGTTGATGAGTGTATCAGCGGTGTTGGTGAGAGTATCAGCGGTGTTGATGAGTGTATCAGCGGTGTTGATGAGTGTATCAGCGGTGTTGGTGAGAGTATCAGCGGTGTTGATGAGTGTATCAGCGGTGTTGATGAGTGTATCAGCGGTGTTGGTGGGTGTATCAGCGGTGTTGGTGAGAGTATCAGCGGTGTTGGTGAGAGTATCAGCGGTGTTGGTGGGTGTATCAGCGGTGTTGGTGAGTGTATCAGCGGTGTTGGTGAGTGTATCAGCGGTGTTGGTGAGAGTATCAGCGGTGTTGGTGAGAGTATCAGCGGTGTTGGTGGGTGTATCAGCGGTGTTGGTGAGTGTATCAGCGGTGTTGGTGAGTGTATCAGCGGTGTTGATGAGAGTATCAGCGGTGTTGGTGGGTGTATCAGCGGTGTTGATGAGTGTATCAGCGGTGTTGGTGAGTGTATCAGCGGTGTTGGTGAGTGTATCAGCGGTGTTGGTGGGTGTATCAGCGGTGCTGGTGAGTGTATCAGCGGTGTTGGTGAGAGTATCAGCGGTGTTGGTGAGTGTATCAGCGGTGTTGGTGAGTGTATCAGCGGTGTTGGTGAGTGTATCAGCGGTGTTGGTGAGAGTATCAGCGGTGTTGATGAGTGTAACAGCGGTGTTGGTGAGAGTATCAGCGGTGTTGGTGGGTGTATCAGCGGTGTTGGTGAGTGTATCAGCGGTGTTGGTGAGTGTATCAGCGGTGTTGGTGAGAGTATCAGCGGTGTTGATGAGTGTAACAGCGGTGTTGGTGAGAGTATCAGCGGTGTTGGTGAGAGTATCAGCGGTGTTGGTGAGAGTATCAGCGGTGTTGGTGGGTGTATCAGCGGTGTTGGTGAGTGTATCAGCGGTGTTGGTGAGTGTATCAGCGGTGTTGGTGAGAGTATCAGCGGTGTTGGTGAGAGTATCAGCGGTGTTGGTGAGAGTATCAGCGGTGTTGATGAGTGTAACAGCGGTGTTGGTGAGTGTATCAGCGGTGTTGGTGAGTGTATCAGCGGTGTTGGTGAGTGTATCAGCGGTGTTGGTGAGTGTATCAGCGGTGTTGATGAGTGTAACAGCGGTGTTGATGAGTGTAACAGCGGTGTTGGTGAGTGTATCAGCGGTGTTGGTGAGTGTATCAGCGGTGTTGGTGAGAGTATCAGCGGTGTTGGTGAGAGTATCAGCGGTGTTGGTGAGAGTATCAGCGGTGTTGGTGAGAGTATCAGCGGTGTTGATGAGTGTAACAGCGGTGTTGGTGAGTGTATCAGCGGTGTTGGTGAGAGTATCAGCGGTGTTGGTGAGAGTATCAGCGGTGTTGGTGGGTGTATCAGCGGTGTTGGTGAGTGTATCAGCGGTGTTGGTGAGTGTATCAGCGGTGTTGGTGAGAGTATCAGCGGTGTTGGTGAGAGTATCAGCGGTGTTGATGAGTGTAACAGCGGTGTTGGTGGGTGTATCAGCGGTGTTGGTGAGAGTATCAGCGGTGTTGGTGAGAGTATCAGCGGTGTTGGTGGGTGTATCAGCGGTGTTGGTGAGTGTATCAGCGGTGTTGGTGAGTGTATCAGCGGTGTTGGTGAGAGTATCAGCGGTGTTGGTGAGAGTATCAGCGGTGTTGGTGAGTGTATCAGCGGTGTTGATGAGAGTATCAGCGGTGTTGGTGGGTGTATCAGCGGTGTTGATGAGAGTATCAGCGGTGTTGGTGAGTGTATCAGCGGTGTTGATGAGAGTATCAGCGGTGTTGGTGAGTGTATCAGCGGTGTTGATGAGAGTATCAGCGGTGTTGGTGAGTGTATCAGCGGTGTTGATGAGTGTATCAGCGGTGTTGGTGAGAGTATCAGCGGTGTTGGTGAGTGTATCAGCGGTGTTGGTGAGTGTATCAGCGGTGTTGGTGAGAGTATCAGCGGTGCTGGTGAGTGTATCAGCGGTGTTGGTGAGAGTATCAGCGGTGTTGGTGAGTGTATCAGCGGTGTTGGTGAGTGTATCAGCGGTGTTGGTGAGAGTATCAGCGGTGTTGGTGAGTGTATCAGCGGTGTTGGTGAGTGTATCAGCGGTGTTGGTGAGTGTATCAGCGGTGTTGGTGAGTGTATCAGCGGTGCTGGTGAGTGTATCAGCGGTGTTGGTGAGTGTATCAGCGGTGCTGGTGAGTGTATCAGCGGTGCTGGTGAGTGTATCAGCGGTGTTGATGAGTGTAACAGCGGTGTTGGTGAGAGTATCAGCGGTGTTGGTGAGTGTATCAGCGGTGCTGGTGAGAGTATCAGCGGTGTTGGTGAGAGTATCAGCGGTGTTGGTGAGTGTATCAGCGGTGTTGGTGAGAGTATCAGCGGTGTTGGTGGGTGTATCAGCGGTGCTGGTGAGTGTATCAGCGGTGTTGATGAGTGTAACAGCGGTGTTGGTGAGAGTATCAGCGGTGTTGGTGAGTGTATCAGCGGTGCTGGTGAGAGTATCAGCGGTGTTGGTGAGAGTATCAGCGGTGTTGGTGAGTGTATCAGCGGTGTTGGTGAGTGTATCAGCGGTGTTGATGAGAGTATCAGCGGTGTTGGTGAGTGTATCAGCGGTGTTGGTGAGTGTATCAGCGGTGTTGGTGAGTGTAACAGCGGTGTTGGTGAGAGTATCAGCGGTGTTGGTGAGAGTATCAGCGGTGTTGATGAGTGTAACAGCGGTGTTGGTGAGTGTATCAGCGGTGCTGGTGAGTGTAACAGCGGTGTTGGTGAGTGTATCAGCGGTGCTGGTGAGTGTATCAGCGGTGCTGGTGAGTGTAACAGCGGTGTTGGTGAGTGTATCAGCGGTGCTGGTGAGTGTATCAGCGGTGTTGGTGAGTGTATCAGCGGTGCTGGTGAGTGTATCAGCGGTGCTGGTGAGTGTAACAGCGGTGCTGGTGAGTGTATCAGCGGTGCTGGTGAGTGTATCAGCGGTGTTGGTGAGTGTATCAGCGGTGTTGGTGAGTGTATCAGCGGTGCTGGTGAGTGTATCAGCGGTGTTGGTGAGTGTATCAGCGGTGTTGGTGAGAGTATCAGCGGTGCTGGTGAGAGTATCAGCGGTGTTGGTGAGTGTATCAGCGGTGTTGGTGAGTGTATCAGCGGTGCTGGTGAGTGTATCAGCGGTGCTGGTGAGTGTATCAGCGGTGTTGGTGAGTGTATCAGCGGTGTTGGTGAGAGTATCAGCGGTGCTGGTGAGAGTATCAGCGGTGTTGGTGAGTGTATCAGCGGTGTTGGTGAGTGTATCAGCGGTGCTGGTGAGTGTATCAGCGGTGCTGGTGAGTGTAACAGCGGTGCTGGTGAGTGTATCAGCGGTGCTGGTGAGTGTATCAGCGGTGTTGGTGAGTGTATCAGCGGTGTTGGTGAGTGTATCAGCGGTGCTGGTGAGTGTATCAGCGGTGCTGGTGAGTGTATCAGCGGTGTTGGTGAGTGTAACAGCGGTGTTGGTGAGAGTATCAGCGGTGTTGGTGAGAGTATCAGCGGTGTTGGTGAGTGTAACAGCGGTGTTGGTGAGAGTATCAGCGGTGTTGGTGAGTGTAACAGCGGTGTTGGTGAGTGTAACAGCGGTGTTGGTGAGTGTAACAGCGGTGTTGGTGAGTGTAACAGCGGTGTTGGTGAGTGTAACAGCGGTGTTGGTGAGTGTATCAGCGGTGTTGGTGAGTGTATCAGCGGTGTTGGTGAGTGTATCAGCGGTGTTGGTGAGTGTATCAGCGGTGTTGGTGAGTGTAACAGCGGTGTTGGTGAGTGTATCAGCGGTGTTGGTGAGTGTAACAGCGGTGTTGGTGAGTGTATCAGCGGTGCTGGTGAGTGTATCAGCGGTGTTGGTGAGTGTAACAGCGGTGTTGGTGAGTGTAACAGCGGTGTTGGTGAGTGTATCAGCGGTGTTGGTGAGTGTAACAGCGGTGTTGGTGAGTGTATCAGCGGTGTTGGTGAGTGTAACAGCGGTGTTGGTGAGTGTATCAGCGGTGTTGGTGAGTGTAACAGCGGTGTTGGTGAGTGTATCAGCGGTGTTGGTGAGTGTATCAGCGGTGTTGGTGAGTGTAACAGCGGTGTTGGTGAGTGTATCAGCGGTGTTGGTGAGTGTAACAGCGGTGTTGGTGAGTGTAACAGCGGTGTTGGTGAGTGTAACAGCGGTGTTGGTGAGTGTATCAGCGGTGTTGGTGAGTGTATCAGCGGTGTTGGTGAGTGTATCAGCGGTGTTGGTGAGTGTATCAGCGGTGTTGGTGAGTGTAACAGCGGTGTTGGTGAGTGTATCAGCGGTGTTGGTGAGTGTAACAGCGGTGTTGGTGAGTGTATCAGCGGTGCTGGTGAGTGTATCAGCGGTGTTGGTGAGTGTATCAGCGGTGTTGGTGAGTGTATCAGCGGTGTTGGTGAGTGTAACAGCGGTGTTGGTGAGTGTATCAGCGGTGTTGGTGAGTGTAACAGCGGTGTTGGTGAGTGTATCAGCGGTGTTGGTGAGTGTATCAGCGGTGTTGGTGAGTGTAACAGCGGTGTTGGTGAGTGTAACAGCGGTGTTGGTGAGTGTAACAGCGGTGTTGGTGAGAGTATCAGCGGTGTTGGTGAGTGTAACAGCGGTGTTGGTGAGAGTATCAGCGGTGTTGGTGAGTGTAACAGCGGTGTTGGTGAGAGTATCAGCGGTGTTGGTGAGTGTAACAGCGGTGTTGGTGAGAGTATCAGCGGTGTTGGTGAGTGTAACAGCGGTGTTGGTGAGTGTAACAGCGGTGTTGGTGAGTGTAACAGCGGTGTTGGTGAGTGTATCAGCGGTGTTGGTGAGTGTATCAGCGGTGTTGGTGAGTGTATCAGCGGTGCTGGTGAGAGTATCAGCGGTGTTGGTGAGAGTAACAGCGGTGTTGGTGAGTGTAACAGCGGTGTTGGTGAGAGTATCAGCGGTGTTGGTGAGTGTATCAGCGGTGTTGGTGAGTGTATCAGCGGTGTTGGTGAGTGTAACAGCGGTGTTGGTGAGAGTATCAGCGGTGTTGGTGAGTGTATCAGCGGTGTTGGTGAGTGTATCAGCGGTGTTGGTGAGTGTATCAGCGGTGCTGGTGAGTGTAACAGCGGTGTTGGTGAGAGTATCAGCGGTGTTGGTGAGAGTATCAGCGGTGTTGGTGAGTGTATCAGCGGTGTTGGTGAGAGTATCAGCGGTGTTGGTGAGAGTATCAGCGGTGTTGGTGAGTGTATCAGCGGTGTTGGTGAGTGTATCAGCGGTGTTGGTGAGAGTATCAGCGGTGTTGGTGAGTGTATCAGCGGTGTTGGTGAGTGTATCAGCGGTGTTGGTGAGAGTATCAGCGGTGTTGGTGAGAGTATCAGCGGTGTTGGTGAGTGTATCAGCGGTGTTGGTGAGTGTATCAGCGGTGTTGGTGAGAGTATCAGCGGTGTTGGTGAGTGTATCAGCGGTGTTGGTGAGTGTATCAGCGGTGTTGATGAGTGTATCAGCGGTGTTGGTGAGTGTATCAGCGGTGCTGGTGAGTGTATCAGCGGTGCTGGTGAGTGTATCAGCGGTGCTGGTGAGTGTATCAGCGGTGCTGGTGGGTGTATCAGCGGTGTTGGTGAGTGTATCAGCGGTGCTGGTGAGTGTATCAGCGGTGCTGGTGAGTGTATCAGCGGTGCTGGTGAGTGTATCAGCGGTGCTGGTGAGTGTATCAGCGGTGTTGGTGAGTGTAACAGCGGTGTTGGTGAGAGTATCAGCGGTGTTGGTGAGTGTAACAGCGGTGTTGGTGAGAGTAACAGCGGTGTTGGTGAGAGTATCAGCGGTGTTGGTGAGAGTATCAGCGGTGTTGGTGAGTGTATCAGCGGTGTTGGTGAGTGTATCAGCGGTGTTGGTGAGTGTATCAGCGGTGTTGGTGAGAGTATCAGCGGTGTTGGTGAGTGTATCAGCGGTGTTGGTGAGAGTATCAGCGGTGTTGGTGAGAGTATCAGCGGTGTTGGTGAGTGTATCAGCGGTGCTGGTGAGTGTATCAGCGGTGCTGGTGAGAGTAACAGCGGTGCTGGTGAGTGTATCAGCGGTGTTGGTGAGAGTATCAGCGGTGCTGGTGAGTGCACAGCGGTGTTGGTGAGTGTAACAGCGGTGCTGGTGAGTGTATCAGCGGTGCTGGTGAGTGTAACAGCGGTGCTGGTGAGTGTATCAGCGGTGCTGGTGAGTGTATCAGCGGTGCTGGTGAGTGTATCAGCGGTGCTGGTGAGTGTATCAGCGGTGTTGGTGAGTGCACAGCGGTGTTGGTGAGTGTATCAGCGGTGCTGGTGAGTGTATCAGCGGTGTTGGTGAGTGTATCAGCGGTGTTGGTGAGCGCACAGCGGTGTTGGTGAGTGTATCAGCGGTGTTGGTGAGTGTATCAGCGGTGCTGGTGAGTGTATCAGCGGTGTTGGTGAGTGTATCAGCGGTGTTGGTGAGTGTATCAGCGGTGTTGGTGGGTGTATCAGCGGTGTTGGTGAGAGTATCAGCGGTGTTGGTGGGTGTATCAGCGGTGCTGGTGAGTGTATCAGCGGTGTTGGTGGGTGTATCAGCGGTGTTGGTGAGTGTATCAGCGGTGTTGGTGGGTGTATCAGCGGTGCTGGTGAGTGTATCAGCGGTGTTGGTGAGTGTATCAGCGGTGTTGGTGAGAGTATCAGCGGTGTTGGTGAGAGTATCAGCGGTGTTGGTGAGTGTATCAGCGGTGTTGGTGAGTGTAACAGCGGTGTTGGTGAGTGTATCAGCGGTGTTGGTGAGAGTATCAGCGGTGTTGGTGAGAGTATCAGCGGTGTTGGTGAGAGTATCAGCGGTGTTGGTGAGTGTAACAGCGGTGTTGGTGAGAGTATCAGCGGTGTTGGTGAGAGTATCAGCGGTGTTGGTGAGTGTATCAGCGGTGTTGGTGAGAGTATCAGCGGTGTTGGTGAGTGTAACAGCGGTGTTGGTGAGAGTATCAGCGGTGTTGGTGAGTGTAACAGCGGTGTTGGTGAGAGTATCAGCGGTGTTGGTGAGAGTATCAGCGGTGTTGGTGAGTGTATCAGCGGTGTTGGTGAGAGTATCAGCGGTGTTGGTGAGAGTAACAGCGGTGTTGGTGAGTGTATCAGCGGTGTTGGTGAGTGTATCAGCGGTGTTGGTGAGTGTATCAGCGGTGTTGGTGAGTGTATCAGCGGTGTTGGTGAGAGTATCAGCGGTGTTGGTGAGAGTATCAGCGGTGTTGGTGAGAGTATCAGCGGTGTTGGTGAGTGTATCAGCGGTGTTGGTGAGAGTATCAGCGGTGTTGGTGGGTGTATCAGCGGTGTTGGTGAGTGTATCAGCGGTGTTGGTGGGTGTATCAGCGGTGTTGGTGAGTGTATCAGCGGTGTTGGTGAGAGTATCAGCGGTGTTGGTGAGTGTATCAGCGGTGTTGGTGGGTGTATCAGCGGTGTTGGTGGGTGTATCAGCGGTGTTGGTGAGAGTATCAGCGGTGTTGGTGAGTGTATCAGCGGTGTTGGTGAGTGTATCAGCGGTGTTGGTGAGAGTATCAGCGGTGTTGGTGGGTGTATCAGCGGTGTTGGTGAGAGTAACAGCGGTGTTGGTGAGAGTATCAGCGGTGTTGGTGGGTGTATCAGCGGTGTTGGTGAGAGTATCAGCGGTGTTGGTGGGTGTATCAGCGGTGTTGGTGAGAGTATCAGCGGTGTTGGTGGGTGTATCAGCGGTGTTGGTGAGTGTATCAGCGGTGTTGGTGGGTGTATCAGCGGTGTTGGTGAGTGTATCAGCGGTGTTGGTGGGTGTATCAGCGGTGTTGGTGAGTGTAACAGCGGTGTTGGTGAGAGTATCAGCGGTGTTGGTGAGTGTATCAGCGGTGTTGGTGAGTGTATCAGCGGTGTTGGTGAGAGTATCAGCGGTGTTGGTGAGAGTATCAGCGGTGTTGGTGAGTGTATCAGCGGTGTTGGTGAGTGTATCAGCGGTGTTGGTGAGAGTATCAGCGGTGTTGGTGAGTGTATCAGCGGTGTTGGTGAGTGTATCAGCGGTGTTGGTGAGTGTATCAGCGGTGTTGGTGAGTGTAACAGCGGTGTTGGTGAGTGTATCAGCGGTGTTGGTGAGAGTATCAGCGGTGTTGGTGAGAGTAACAGCGGTGTTGGTGAGTGTAACAGCGGTGTTGGTGAGTGTAACAGCGGTGTTGGTGAGTGTATCAGCGGTGTTGGTGAGAGTATCAGCGGTGTTGGTGAGTGTATCAGCGGTGTTGGTGAGTGTATCAGCGGTGTTGGTGAGAGTATCAGCGGTGTTGGTGAGAGTATCAGCGGTGTTGGTGAGAGTATCAGCGGTGTTGGTGAGTGTATCAGCGGTGTTGGTGAGAGTATCAGCGGTGTTGGTGAGTGTAACAGCGGTGTTGGTGAGAGTATCAGCGGTGTTGGTGAGTGTATCAGCGGTGTTGGTGAGTGTATCAGCGGTGTTGGTGAGTGTAACAGCGGTGTTGGTGAGAGTATCAGCGGTGTTGGTGAGTGTATCAGCGGTGTTGGTGAGAGTATCAGCGGTGTTGGTGAGAGTATCAGCGGTGTTGGTGAGAGTATCAGCGGTGCTGGTGAGTGTATCAGCGGTGTTGGTGAGTGTATCAGCGGTGTTGGTGAGAGTATCAGCGGTGTTGGTGAGTGTAACAGCGGTGTTGGTGAGTGTATCAGCGGTGTTGGTGAGTGTAACAGCGGTGTTGGTGAGTGTATCAGCGGTGTTGGTGAGTGTATCAGCGGTGTTGGTGAGTGTAACAGCGGTGTTGGTGAGTGTAACAGCGGTGTTGGTGAGAGTATCAGCGGTGTTGGTGAGTGTAACAGCGGTGTTGGTGAGTGTAACAGCGGTGTTGGTGAGTGTAACAGCGGTGTTGGTGAGTGTAACAGCGGTGTTGGTGAGTGTAACAGCGGTGTTGGTGAGTGTAACAGCGGTGTTGGTGAGAGTATCAGCGGTGTTGGTGAGTGTATCAGCGGTGTTGGTGAGAGTATCAGCGGTGCTGGTGAGTGTATCAGCGGTGTTGGTGAGTGTAACAGCGGTGCTGGTGAGTGTATCAGCGGTGCCGGTGAGAGTATCAGCGGTGCTGGTGAGTGTATCAGCGGTGTTGGTGAGTGTATCAGCGGTGTTGGTGAGTGTATCAGCGGTGCTGGTGAGTGTATCAGCGGTGTTGGTGAGTGTATCAGCGGTGCTGGTGAGTGTATCAGCGGTGTTGGTGAGTGTATCAGCGGTGCTGGTGAGTGTATCAGCGGTGCTGGTGAGTGTATCAGCGGTGTTGGTGAGTGTATCAGCGGTGTTGGTGAGTGTATCAGCGGTGCTGGTGAGAGTAACAGCGGTGCTGGTGAGTGTATCAGCGGTGTTGGTGAGTGTATCAGCGGTGTTGGTGAGTGTATCAGCGGTGTTGGTGAGTGTATCAGCGGTGCTGGTGAGTGTATCAGCGGTGCTGGTGAGTGTATCAGCGGTGTTGGTGAGTGTATCAGCGGTGTTGGTGAGTGTATCAGCGGTGTTGGTGAGTGTATCAGCGGTGCTGGTGAGTGTATCAGCGGTGCTGGTGAGCGCACAGCGGTGCTGGTGAGTGTATCAGCGGTGTTGGTGAGTGTATCAGCGGTGCTGGTGAGTGTATCAGCGGTGCTGGTGAGCGCACAGCGGTGCTGGTGAGTGTATCAGCGGTGTTGGTGAGTGTATCAGCGGTGCTGGTGAGTGTATCAGCGGTGCTGGTGAGCGCACAGCGGTGTTGGTGAGTGTATCAGCGGTGTTGGTGAGTGTATCAGCGGTGCTGGTGAGCGTCTCCTCACCAGACTGGGCCTGTCCGTACGAGGCGTACGCCGCCTGCGAGTAGGTGGCGGCGGCCGTGGGCTGGGCTTGTGCCTGAGCGTAGGCCGAGTCGGCCACAGGCGGAGCCTGCGTGTAGGCCCCGTAGCCCTGCTGGGCGTACGCCTGCCAACCACGCGCACACAAACACAAAGGCGTCCCAAGTGGATCCTCTTGAGCAAACGCGGAGGGGAATCCAAGTGTACAGCAGCAGGCATCGTCGGGGTCGGGATCGAACCCACGACCTCCTGCGTACCGGGCGAGGTAGTCAACATCTCACGAGAGGGGAGAGAGAGAGATGGAGAGAGAGACGTAGACTCCAAGTATACAGCAGCAGGCATCGTCGGGGTCGAACCCACGACCTCCTGCGTACCGGGCGAGGTAGTCAACATCTCACCAGAGAGAGAGAGAGAGACGCAGACTCCAAGTATACAGCAGCAGGCATCGTCGGGGTTCGGGATCAAACCCACGACCTCCTGCGTACCGGGCGAGGTAGTCAACATCTCACCAGAGAGAGAGAGAGAGACGCAGACTCCAAGTGTACAGCAGCAGGCATCGTCGGGGTTCGGGATCGAACCCACGACATCCTGCGTACCCGGCGAGGTAGTCAACATCTCCAGGCAATGCGACTCACCATGCTGGCTTGCTGGTATCCGTGGGCAGTCTGCCCAGAGTAGGCTGCATACCTGCACACGGCCAGAGGAGGGAGAGGAGGGAGAGGGGGGGGGTTAAAGACCATCACGACGACGATGACTGACCTACAACATGGACGGGGGTCACTTCCGTGAGGTGTTGTGGTGGCTAGGAGATGTTGAGTACCTCGCCCGGTACGCGGGAGGTCGTAGGTTCGATCCTGAACCCAACCATGCCTGCTGCTGCTGCTGTAAATTTGGAGTCTGCGTCTCTCTCCCCATGGTGAGATGATGACTACCTCGCCCGGTACTCAGGAGGCCGTGGGTTCGATCCTGAACCCGACAATGCCTGCTGCTGCTGCTGCTGTAAATTTGGAGTCTGTGTCTCTCTCTCTCTCTCTCCCACCAAGGTGAGATGTTGACATTTTGCACACAGACACGTTGTGCGTGACAATTTATTTTCGTGAAAATTTTTTTTCCAAAATTTTACACTTTTTAGGACAAAAATATTATATTTAATTACCAATTGCTGAATGGTGCAATGCAATCATCTGACCCATAGGTGGCAGCCATCTCAAGCCAGAGGACAAGAGGACTCTAGCCGCCCGTTTCATGATGACGCAAATGTTGACTAACCACATGGCATGAAATCCCTGCTTACTCAAGAAAAACAGAAATGAATAATAAAATGAAACCGATGCCACGCATCTAAAGGATTTCTAGTGAAAAACTTTGTTTTTACGGATTAATTTTTTTAATTTGAGTAGCACGACGTTTCGCTGATAATTACAATACGCTACCGCTACACGACCGGTATATTGCCCCCCCCCATCCCCCCCGCGGTTCAATACCCCGGCATTAGACTGTTCGTGTCGGATCCAATTCCGCACGCACGCAGCGCGGGGAGGCGGGAAGGGGGGGGACAAAAACACAGAAAACGGAGCGGATCGGCATGCCCGACTACTCACGCGGCAGGAGTTTGCTGGGCCGTGCCCTGCGCAGCGTACGAGCTGTAGTCTGGCGGCACACACAACAAAAGCACACGCCGGGGCAACGCTGTCCGTCAACAACCAGATCCGTCAACAACCAGATCCGCCAACAACCAGATCCGTCAACAACCAGATCATCCACCACCAAGTGGCGGCGACGTCACCACGGCGACCGTGCCAGGGCTAGGTGCACGTTGAGGCCGGGCCAAGCGTCGATCCCCCATCCCCCCCCCCCCCAGCTGGCAGGTCACGTGACAGACCCTGCAGGTGCCATGGGTTGTACTGCTGTGCCAGGCTAGGTGCATGAGGTCACGGGACAGATCCTATAGGTGCCATGGGTTGTACTGCTGTGCCAGGCTAGGTGCATGAGGTCACGGGACAGATCCTATAGGTGTCATGCGGTTGTACTGCTGTGCCAGGCTAGGTGCATGAGGTCACGGGACAGATCCTGTAGGTGTCATGCGGTTGTGCTGCTGTGCCAGGCTAGGTGCATGAGGTCACGGGACAGATCCTGTAGGTGTCATGCGGTTGTACTGCTGTGCCAGGCTAGGTGCAGGTCACGGGACAGACCCTGTAGGTGCAATGCGGTTGACTGCTGTGCCAGGCTAGGTGCATGAGGTCACGGGACAGATCCTGTAGGTGCCATGGGTTGTACTGCTGTGCCAGGCTAGGTGCAGGAGCTCACAGGACAGACCCTGCAGGTGCCACGGGTTGTACTGCTGTGCCAGGCTAGGTGCATGAGGAGGTCACGGGACAGACCCTGTAGGTGCCATGGGTTGTACTGCTGTGCCAGGCTAGGTGCATGAGGTCACGGGACAGACCCTGTAGGTGCCATGGGTTGTACTGCTGTGCCAGACTAGGTGCATGAGGTCACGGGACAGACCCTGTAGGTGCCATGGGTTGTACTGCTGTGCCAGGCTAGGTGCATGAGTGTCCTAGAAATATAATATTTAATTGGCTCGGCCATTGGTATTATTTGGTCACCCGGGGTAACGCTATAAGGATCACATGTAGAATATATGTATATGGTCTAAATCTCCCACGTGTAGATATTCTACATAGTTTAGATCTCTACATGTAGATCTTCTACATACAGATGTTATCTCTATGCAGAGTTTATACATGGAGATATTCTACATCTTATAGATCTCTACATGTACAAGATCTACATGAGGAATATGTAGATCGGCTACATCTTATAGATCTTGTACACGTAGATATTCTAGATCTCGTATCAATCTATGTACAATCAATATTCGCTTAAGCGAAATTCAACTTTTAGCTCATTAAAGTTAAACAAAAATTGGGGATTCTTAAAATGCATTTATATTACGACCATCACGTCGAGCGTCTGCTGCCGCTGCGTATTTGAGATAATTGATGAAGATCCGCTAATTATATAAAAGTAATTACCGTTCTTATAATTATCGCTTTAATATCCACGGCCTATTCAAAACAGGCTTTCTCCTCACGTACAACACGGCGGTTTAAGATTATCAAACACCACCACGTACAATTACCACACCCACCCGCGCGCGCACATTCGCAGCAACGCAATTAGTTTAGATTAGTTATTTTTGGGGCCTTTAAACGCCAACAGTTTTTTTTAGTGTTATTTTAAAACGGCTTAACCAACGGCAGCGCCTGGACTAGGCGAGCTAGGCCGAGGCGGAAGCGCGCCAAAAAACCCGACTGCGAACGGCGGTTAAAGATTCACCCAAACAAAATCCGCCGCCATCCGCCACCTCCGAGGGCGCAAAGTTCGCCGGTTAAGCGGCGGCCCCGGTAACGAGGGGGTCGATATTACAAACTCGTAGTTGTTTTGTCATTTCGATGAAGTTTTTAAAGAAAAGTTTCAGTTCGCAGAGAGACGCGAAATCTCGTCAAGAGCCTTACCCGTGGACGCCATTTTGGGATTCGTTTCGCTCCCTTTCCTCGTCGTTGCCGCTGCTGCTTCTGCGCATGCGCGAGGTGTTAATTATTTATTTGTCGAGAGAGACGCCGCGCGGTGACGTCACGGCGAACGTTGTTGTTGCGTGGGCGTGGTTGTTAAGTTGCGATGACGTCACGGCGATCATCGTTATTTTCAAGGGCGACGTCACGACGCCGTTTTGTTGCGATGACGTCACGGCGATCGAAGTTATTTTTCAAGGACGACGTCACGACGCCGTTTCGTTGCGATGACGTCACGGCGATCGTCGTTTTTTTTCAAGGGCGACGTCACGACGCCGTATTGTTGCGATGACGTCACGGCGATCGAAGTTATTTTTCAAGGACGACGTCACGACGCCGTTTCGTTGCGATGACGTCACGGCGATCGTCGTTTTTTTCAAGGGCGACGTCACGACGCCGTTTTGTTGCGATGACGTCACGGCGATCGAAGTTCTTTTTCAAGGGTGACGTCACGACGCCGTTTTGTTGCGATGACGTCACGGCAATCGTCGTTTTTTTCAAGTGTGACGTCACGACGCCAACATGCGCAAAATGGCGTCATCTGGTCCAACACCATGTGAGACTAGGCTCTAAGAAAAGCTGTATCGGGTGTGGACCAATCAACTTCAAGGACCATGTGAGACTGGGCTCTAAGAAAAGCTGTCTCTGGTGTGGACCAATCAACTTCAAGGACCATGTGAGACTGGGCTCTAAGGAAAGCTGTCTCGGGTGTGGACCAATCAACTTCAAGGACCATGTGAGACTGGGCTCTAAGGAAAGCTGTCTCGGGTGTGGACCAATCAACTTCAAGGACCATGTGAGACTGGGCTCTAAGGAAAGCTGTCTCGGGTGTGGACCAATCAACTTCAAGGACCATGTGAGACTGGGCTTTAAGGAAAGCTGTCTCGGGTGTGGACCAATCAACTTCAAGGACCATGTGAGACTGGGCTCTAAGGAAAGCTGTCTCGGGTGTGGACCAATCAACTTCAAGGACCATGTGAGACTGGGCTCTAAGGAAAGCTGTCTCGGGTGTGGACCAATCAACTTCAAGGACCATGTGAGACTGGGCTCTAAGGAAAGCTGTCTCGGGTGTGGACCAATCAACTTCAAGGACCATGTGAGACGAGGCTCTAAGGAAAGCTGTCTCGGGTGTGGACCAATCAACTTCAAGGACCATGTGAGACTAGGCTCTAAGAAAAGCTGTCTCGGGTGTGGACCAATCAACTTCAAGGACCATGTGAGACTAGGCTCTAAGGAAAGCTGTCTCGGGTGTGGACCAATCAACTTCAAGGACCATGTGAGACTAGGCTCTAAGGAAAGCTGTCTCGGGTGTGGACCAATCAACTTCAAGGACCATGTGAGACTAGGCTCTAAGGAGAGCTGTCTCGGGTGTGGACCAATCAACTTCAAGGACCATGTGAGACTTGGCTCTAAGGAAAGCTGTCTCGGGTGTGGACCAATCAATTTCAAGGACAGTACATACATTATCAGAGTTGTGTTTTTTTGTGTTTGCATTCCGACCGCAGGTGTTGTG
Source organism: Lampetra fluviatilis (assembly GCF_964198595.1). NCBI lineage: Eukaryota > Metazoa > Chordata > Hyperoartia > Petromyzontiformes > Petromyzontidae > Lampetra > Lampetra fluviatilis. Next base: position 29,169 of record NW_027620583.1, on the reverse strand, counting down.
GTCAATGCAAACATGACTCCTTGTAAAAAACAAGTTTTGTTGCCAGATAAAAGGGTAAAAACAATAATCATCACTACTATACAATGCTATACACTACTATACACTACACTATACACTACTATACACTACTATACAATACACTATACACTACACTACTATACACTACACTATACACTACACTATACACTACTATACACTACACTATACACTACATTATACACTACACTATACACTACACTATACACTACTATACACTACACTATACACTACACTACACACTACTATACACTACACTATACACTACTATACACTAACACTATACACTACACTATACACTACACTATACACTACACTATACACTACACTACACTATACACTACACTATACACTACACTATACACTACTATACACTAACACTATACACTACTATACACTAACACTATACACTACACTATACACTACACTATACACTACACTATACACTACACTACACACTACACTATACAGTACACTATACACTACACTATACACTACACTATACACTACACTACACACTACACTATACAGTACACTATACACTACACTATACACTACACTATACACTACACTATACACTACTATACACTAACACTATACACTACTATACACTAACACTATACACTACTATACACTAACACTATACACTACTATACACTAACACTATACACTACACTATACACTACACTATACACTACACTATACACTACACTATACACTACTATACACTACACTATACACTACTATACACTACACTATACACTACTATACACTAACACTATACACTACACTATACACTACACTATACACTACTATACACTAACACTATACACTACACTACTATACACTACACTATACACTACACTATACACTACACTATACACTACTGGCACAGAAGGAGGTTGATCCGCGATGTTGGAGACCCGATTCACTTTTAGGGGAATCCGCGACCGGGTTTTGCTTGTAGCAATTCCAGGAATGAAATAAAAAATAAATAATAAAATTCCATTTTAAACCTCAACCGGGTTCATGGGAAAACATTTCAGAGGCGGGTAAATATTTGCCGGAGATAAATTATCTCCTGAAATGTATCAACAATACAAAGACAAATATCCCCCAGGTAGCCTCTAGCAGGCTGTAGGGGCAAGTGCTGTTAGTAGCGAGTAGCAGCACCTACACACACACACAGACAAAGATCCCCCAGGTAGCCTCTAGCAGCGCTGTACCTCCTGAATACCACAGTGACCCAGGCGGTACCGGTCCAGCTCCCGACAGAGGAGTGGCAGCCTCTCCTACGTGGCGAGCGTTCGAACATTCCACGTGGCCACACGAAGTGGCTTTTCGTTGTTTCTGGCGGAGCCCCGAGGGTGAAGATTCAATCTCCTGGCTCCGCCAAACGGGGTTGTGGCCAGGAGATGTCACGGACGCCTGTCCCCCCGGGGCCTCCGGCACAAGCTTATTAGTTAGATATCTTTGGCGTGGTTTTGTGGTAATTAAATTGAAGGCGGAGGGGTTGACCAGCCCCTCGCACCCGTCCAGAGACCCCCGTTTGGCCGCTGTGGTGGTGGCTACAGACGCCGCTAAGCGGAATGGCAAATCTGAGTTGGCCCTCCCCATACGGCACTGCTCACCACTACGAGGAGGTAGGGGGTAGGGGATATGCAAATTATTCTGTCAAGGCGCTCTTCCCCCTCCAACCCAGCAGCTTAAATATACGCTGCCAAGCCTGGCGGTGTTTCATTCAGACGCTGTCCCCCCGACAGACCTGTTCTTCACCTGAGCACGGCTGCTTGCGTTGTGGCCGAAACGTCGTGAGAATTGTGTTATAATGTTTAATTTTTATTATTTTATTATTTCCCTTCTACGTGATGACTTTACCGAAAGAACCAAGAAGAGGTCGGGGGTTGTTTTGCCGGACACCACCGCAACCACCACCAAGCACCATCACCACCACAACCCACCCACCCTCAACTCGCGTTAATCATTCTCCCCGCTGAGACTCTTTAAAGAAGACGCAGCGAGTCGACTGGAATGACCACACCGACCACACCGACCAGACGTAGACCTCAGCGGACACACACAGACCACACACTAGTGTATAGTAGTGTATGCTAGTGTATAGTGTATAGAAGTGTATAGTGTATAGAAGTGTATAGTAGTGTGTCGTGTATAGTGTAGTGTATAGTGTAGTGTATAGTGTAGTGTATAGTATAGTGTAGTGTATAGTGTAGTGTATAGTGTAGTGTATAGTAGTGTAGTGTATAGTGTAGTGTATAGTGTAGTGTATAGTAGTGTAGTGTATAGTGTAGTGTATAGTGTAGTAGTAACAGAACAACCCCGTTGTGCCAACAGCAATGACCACTCCCAGAGCATCTCGAGTCGACCGCCACCTCCACCACCTCCACCACCACCTCCACCACCACCACCTCCTCATCATCATCGTCGTCATCGTCTGTGTCGGCGGCCGATCTCTGTCCACTGCGACCGCCCAGGAGGCGCAGAAAGGCCACTGCAAGTCGGAGCTCGACCACTTCATTGTGGCGCCCACAGTTAAAGGTCACCCAGAGCCACTCCGACCTATTGAACTCACGAACTCACTCGCTCAGCCGCTCGCTCAGCCGCTCGCTCGCTCAGCCGCTCAGTCAGCCACTCACTCAGTCAGCCACTCGCTCGCTCAGCCACTCACTCAGCCACTCACTCAGTCAGCCACTCGCTCGCTCAGCCACTCACTCACTCGTGCGCTCACTCAGCCACTCGCTCACTCACTCAGCCACTCACTCAGCCACTCACTCAGTCAGCCACTCGCTCGCTCAGCCACTCACTCACTCGTGTGCTCACTCAGCCACTCGCTCACTCACTCAGCCACTCACTCACTCAGCCACTCACTCAGCCACTCACTCAGCCACTCACTCGCTCGTTTACTCACTCACTCACTCAGCCACTCACTCAGCCACTCAGCCACTCACTCACTCTCTCGTTCTCTCACTCACCGGCTCACTCGGTCACTCAGCCACCCACTCACTCACTCTCTCACTCCCTCACTCTCTCACTCACTCACTCACTCTCTCACTCACTCACTCAGACACTCACCCACTCACTCACCCACTCACTCACTCTCTCACCCACTCGCTCACTCACCCACTCACTCACTCTCTCACTCACTCACCCACTCACTCTCTCACTCGCTCAGTGCGCTCTGCCCTATTGAACTCTCTCACTCACCCTCCAGCCTCTACCTGGGGGGGGGTCCCCTTGGGTCTCAGGGTCACTGTCCCACCCCCTCCTCTCCGTTGTGTGTCCCACCACCACCAACACCACCAACACCACCACCGCCACCACCTCCACCGCCACCGCCATCGCCACCACCACCACCCCCGCCACCACCACCCCCACCCCTGTCCAGGTCTGGATGGAGCCAAGGGCGACAGAGGGGATGTGGGTCCACCCGGCAAAGCGGGACCACACGGTCCACCAGGTGACTCTCTCTCACTACACACAACTATTACTATACACTATACACTACACTATACACTACACTATACACTACTATACACTATACACTACACTATACACTACACACAACACTACACTACTATACACTATACACTACACTATACACTACACTATACACTACACTATACACTACACTATACACTACTATACACTACTACACACTACTACACCCAACTATTACTATACACTATACACTACACTATACACTACACTATACACTACACTATACACTACACTATACACTACACTATACACTACTATACACTACTACACCCAACTATTACTATACACTATACACTACACTATACACTACACTATACACTACTATACACTACTATACACTACTACACCCAACTATTACTATACACTATACACTACACTATACACTATACACTACAATATACAAAACTATACACTACACTACTCACTACACTACTATACACTATACACTACTATACACTATACACCACTATACACTACTATACACTACACACTACACACTACATTACTATACACTACACTATACACTACACTATACACTACTATACACTATACACTACACTACTATACACGACACACAACTATACACTATACACTACTACACACTACACACTACTATACACTATACACTACTATACACTATACACTACACTATACACTACACTATACACTACTACACACTACACTGTACACTACACTATACACTACTATACACTACACTACTATACACTATACACTACACTATACACTACACTATACACTACTATACACTACACTATACACTACACTATACACTACACTATACACTACTACACTATACACTACACTATACACTAGTGCTGTACTAGTATACTACACTATACACTACACTTTACACTACACTATACACTACACTATACACTAGTGCTGTACTAGTACACTACACTATACACTACAGTGTACACTACAGTGTAGTGTATAGTGTAGTGTGTAGTAGTGTATAGTGTAGTGTATAGTAGTGTGTAGTAGTGTATAGTAGTGTATAGTGTATAGTAGTGTATAGTGTAGTGTATAGAAGTGTATAGTGTAGTGTATAGTGTAGTGTATAGTGTAGTGTGTAGTGTATAGTGTAGTGTATAGTGTATAGTAGTGTATAGTGTATAGTAGTGTATAGTAGTGTATAGTGTAGTCTATAGTAGTGTATAGTGTATAGAAGTGTATAGTGTAGTGTGTAGTGTAGTGTATAGTGTAGTGTGTAGTGTAGTGTGTAGTGTAGTGTAGTGTATAGTGTAGTGTGTAGTGTAGTGTATAGTGTAGTGTATAGTGTAGTGTATAGTGTAGTGTATAGTGTATAGTGTAGTGTATAGTGTAGTGTATAGTGTAGTGTATAGTGTAGTGTATAGTGTAGTGTATAGTGTAGTGTATAGTAGTGTATAGTGTAGTGTATAGAGTAGTGTACAGCACTAGTACAGCACACCGGTTGTGTGTTGGAGAGCCAAGCCACAACATTTGCAATCTGAGTTCGACGTTTCGCCAGTAATCACAACCCGCTTCACCAGGCCACAGCCAGTATACACCACTCTACGCTCATGCTGTGGCGTGCCCCCCCCGTGACCCCGTGACCCTCCGTGACCCCGTGACCCCGTGACCCCGTGACCTCGTGACCCTCCGTGACCCCCCCAGGACTGAAGGGCGATGTGGGAGCAAGCGGACACTCGGGAGCTAAAGGGGACAAAGGTAAATGGAGCGGGGGGGGAGGTATCAGCGACTTCGCGACGAATCGGCACTCACCACGGCGCCGCTCACCACGGCGCCGCTCACCACGGCGCCGCTCACCACGGCGCCGCTCACCACCCGTTCACCGGCTTGGCCGTGCCCCTCTTGCCGCTGCTCCGTTGCCGCGGGGGGGTGGGAGGGGGGGGGGGCGCGTGACGGCGGCCGGGAGGTTGTCGTCCCCCTCCCGGCCGCGTTACGACAGCCTCCCAGTGCATACTGCTGTGGTGGTACCTGCTATGATTACAGTAGTACATACTGTGTTGGTACCTGCTATGATTACAGCAGTGCACACTGACTGTGGTGATACCTGCTATGATTACAGCAGTGCATACTGTGTTGGTACCTGCTATGATTACAGCAATGCATACTGACTGGTGGTACCTTCTATGATTACAGCAGTACATACTGACTGTGGTGGTACCTGCTATGATTACAGCAGTACATACTGTGGTGGTGGTACCTGCTATGATGACAGCAGTGCACACTGACTGTGGTGGTACCTGCTATGATCACAACAGTGCATACTGTGGAGGAGATGCTGCCGCTCCTCTGTCGGGAGCTGGACCGGTACCTCCCGGACATCTTTAGATTACAGGAGGTCTGGTAGACCAGTCCTGGTGTGTGTGTGTAGAGGAGAGGCTGCCGCTCCTCTGTCGGGAGCTGTACCGGTACCTCCCGGTTGGCGCGTCTTTCTTTCCACGCGTGACAGTTCTCCCTCGTTTAACTTTCCCCCTTCTACCCCCCCCCCACCACCCTACCCACCACCGGTCCCCGTCAGGAGATGCGTGCGTCTGCGACGGGGCCGAGAAGCAGCTGGCAGCGCTTCAGAAGCAGGTCGACCGCCTCAAGTCGATCTTCGCCGTGGCGGCGAGCAAAGGTTTGCGGACGAGCGCCCCCTTCCCGATCCGGCGGCCTCCCTCGCCGAATCGAACTCCGTGATCCGGAGCCGAGCTCATAAGCGACGGCGATTGGCTCCGCGCGAAAAAGTGGTGGTGAAGTGATTCGGTCATCCCCCCCACCCTCCTCCCTCTCTCCGCCAAACCCCACCCCACCCCACCGAAAAGAATCCGGCAAGGTGCACCAGCTGGCGCGGGCAAAGCTGACGTACGCGGACGCCCGCCGGCACTGCCGGGGCCTCGGCGGGGAGCTAGCGGCGCCGCGCTCCGCGTCCGACAACGAGGCCTTGCGGCTGGTGGTGCCTGCGGGTGACTACGCCTACATCGGGGTCGACGACACGGGGAGCGAGGGCACCTTCACGTACGCCGGCGCCGGCGGCGGCGGCCCGCTCGGCTACAACAACTGGAACACCGGGGAGCCCAACAACGCGGGAGGCGACGAGGACTGCGCCATCATCGTCGCCGACGGGGGAAAGTGGAATGACATTCGCTGCTCCCGCCTGTGCCACTTTGTCTGCGAGCTGCCGCTCTGAGCCCCTACGCCTTCGCACCCCTCGCGAGCCCCGTTTCGTGTGGATCTCTCTCCCATCTCTCTCTCTCTCTCTCCCGTCTCTCTCTTTTTTTTTGTAAATCCTTTATATTAAGTTCACTTGCTTGCTTAGGACCGTGCAAATCTTTCGGTCGTTTTTTAACCCACTTCCCGTGATCCAATCGAGCTGACATTTTGCACACAGACTCGTTGTGCGTGACAATTTATTTTCGTGAACATTTTTTTTTCCAAAATTTGACACTTTTTAGGAATTTGTATTTTTAATATTTAATTACCAATCGCTTAATGGTGGCAGGCAATCATCTGACCCATAGTTGGCAGCCATCTCAAGCCAGAGGACGAGAGGACTCTAGCCGCCCGTTTCAAAGACCAATGTGGGCTGCGTTGTGGCCCATTGAAGACGCACATAAAGGATTTATCGTGAAAAACTTTTTTTTTACGGGTTAATTTTGTTTAGTCTTGGGAGTACTTTATGAAGGATAATGGAGGGGGTGGGGGTTGATGAACATGAGGCAAATCATTTTTGTACAATTTTACACCACGTACGCAGACGTTGGTACTTGGGGTTCAATCGCCGCTTTAAAAAAACATTTCACGCGGAAACGAAAAATCGTGAAGCACGACTTGCCTTGTTGCTTTCAACTCGGGTGACATCACCGTGGCCACGTGGTTTCGCGGCAGGCTCGACTTCAGAAGTTCGCGGTTCGAATCCAGCGGCCGCCCCGATTATTACTGTGGTGAGCGAAAGACCACAGCAACAATAAGCTCTTTCCCGCCTCTCTCTTTTTTTTCACGATCAGAGGAAACAAGAAGATGCTCGGTGTAGTCGGCACTTTGCTTTGTTCATCATTTAGGTTTTTTTTTCAATGTTTTGCTTCATGTGCGCCCCCCCCCCCCTTTTCAAACGAAAGATTTCACAAAAGATTTCACGAAAGATTTCACAAAAGATTTCACGCTCTTCTCTCCTCCGTCTTACCCCTTCCCTCTCTCTGTACCCCCTCTCTCTACCCCCCCCCCCCCTCTTCACTTTCTGCAGATGTAGATGCCACTGGTTCTTCACTTTCTGCAGATGTAGATGCCACTGGTTCTTCACTTTCTGCAGATGTAGATGCCACTGGTTCTTCACTTTCTATAGATGTAGATGCCACTGGTTCTGCAGATGTAGATGCCACTGGTTCTTCACGTTCTGCAGATGTAGATGCCACTGGTTCTGTAGATGTAGATGCCACTGGTTCTTCACGTTCTATAGATGTAGATGCCACTGGTTCTGTAGATGTAGATGCCACTGGTTCTTCACGTTCTGCAGATGTAGATGCCACTGGTTCTGTAGATGTAGATGCCACTGGTTCTTCACTTTCTATAGATGTAGATGCCACTGGTTCTGCAGATGTAGATGCCACTGGTTCTTCACTTTCTATAGATGTAGATGCCACTGGTTCTGTAGATGTAGATGCCACTGGTTCTTCACGTTCTATAGATGTAGATGCCACTGGTTCTGTAGATGTAGATGCCACTGGTTCTTCACGTTCTGCAGATGTAGATGCCACTGGTTCTGCAGATGTAGATGCCACTGGTTCTTCACTTTCTATAGATGTAGATGCCACTGGTTCTGCAGATGTAGATGCCACTGGTTCTTCACGTTCTACAGATGTAGATGCCACTGGTTCTTCACGTTCTGCAGATGTAGATGCCACTGGTTCTGCAGATGTAGATGCCACTGGTTCTTCACGTTCTATAGATGTAGATGCCACTGGTTCTGCAGATGTAGATGCCACTGGTTCTTCACGTTCTATAGATGTAGATGCCACTGGTTCTTCACGTTCTGCAGATGTAGATGCCACTGGTTCTTCACGTTCTATAGATGTAGATGCCACTGGTTCTTCACGTTCTATAGATGTAGATGCCACTGGTTCTTCACGTTCTGCAGATGTAGATGCCACTGGTTCTTCACGTTCTGCAGATGTAGATGCCACTGGTTCTTCACGTTCTGCAGATGTAGATGCCACTGGTTCTTCACGTTCTGCAGATGTAGATGCCACTGGTTCTTCACGTTCTATAGATGTAGATGCCACTGGTTCTTCACGTTCTGTAGATGTAGATGCCACTGGTTCTGTAGATGTAGATGCCGCTGGTTCTTCACGTTCTGCAGATGTAGATGCTACTGGTTCTGCAGATGTAGATGCCGCTGGTTCTTCACGTTCTGTAGATGTAGATGCCACTGGTTCTTCACGTTCTGCAGATGTAGATGCCACTGGTTCTTCACGTTCTATAGATGTAGATGCCACTGGTTCTTCACGTTCTGTAGATGTAGATGCCACTGGTTCTTCACGTTCTGCAGATGTAGATGCCACTGGTTCTTCACGTTCTGCAGATGTAGATGCCGCTGGTTCTTCACGTTCTGCAGATGTAGATGCCACTGGTTCTTCACGTTCTGCAGATGTAGATGCCACTGGTTCTTCACGTTCTGTAGATGTAGATGCCACTGGTTCTTCACGTTCTGCAGATGTAGATGCCACTGGTTCTTCACGTTCTATAGATGTAGATGCCACTGGTTCTTCACGTTCTGTAGATGTAGATGCCACTGGTTCTTCACGTTCTGCAGATGTAGATGCCACTGGTTCTTCACGTTCTATAGATGTAGATGCCACTGGTTCTTCACGTTCTATAGATGTAGATGCCACTGGTTCTTCACGTTCTGCAGATGTAGATGCCACTGGTTCTTCACGTTCTATAGATGTAGATGCCACTGGTTCTTCACGTTCTGCAGATGTAGATGCCACTGGTTCTTCACGTTCTATAGATGTAGATGCCACTGGTTCTTCACGTTCTGCAGATGTAGATGCCACTGGTTCTTCACGTTCTGCAGATGTAGATGCCACTGGTTCTTCACGTTCTGCAGATGTAGATGCCACTGGTTCTTCACGTTCTGCAGATGTAGATGCCACTGGTTCTTCACGTTCTATAGATGTAGATGCCACTGGTTCTTCACGTTCTGCAGATGTAGATGCCACTGGTTCTTCACGTTCTGCAGATGTAGATGCCACTGGTTCTTCACGTTCTATAGATGTAGATGCCACTGGTTCTTCACGTTCTGCAGATGTAGATGCCACTGGTTCTTCACGTTCTGTAGACGTAGATGCCACTAGTTCTTCACGTTCTGCAGATGTAGATGCCACTGGTTCTTCACGTTCTATAGATGTAGATGCCACTGGTTCTGCAGATGTAGATGCCACTGGTTCTTCACGTTCTGCAGATGTAGATGCCGCTGGTTCTTCACGTTCTGCAGATGTAGATGCCACTGGTTCTTCACGTTCTGCAGATGTAGATGCCACTGGTTCTTCACGTTCTGTAGATGTAGATGCCACTGGTTCTTCACGTTCTGCAGATGTAGATGCCACTGGTTCTTCACGTTCTATAGATGTAGATGCCACTGGTTCTTCACGTTCTGTAGATGTAGATGCCACTGGTTCTTCACGTTCTGCAGATGTAGATGCCACTGGTTCTTCACGTTCTATAGATGTAGATGCCACTGGTTCTTCACGTTCTATAGATGTAGATGCCACTGGTTCTTCACGTTCTGCAGATGTAGATGCCACTGGTTCTTCACGTTCTATAGATGTAGATGCCACTGGTTCTTCACGTTCTGCAGATGTAGATGCCACTGGTTCTTCACGTTCTATAGATGTAGATGCCACTGGTTCTTCACGTTCTGCAGATGTAGATGCCACTGGTTCTTCACGTTCTGCAGATGTAGATGCCACTGGTTCTTCACGTTCTGCAGATGTAGATGCCACTGGTTCTTCACGTTCTGCAGATGTAGATGCCACTGGTTCTTCACGTTCTATAGATGTAGATGCCACTGGTTCTTCACGTTCTGCAGATGTAGATGCCACTGGTTCTTCACGTTCTGCAGATGTAGATGCCACTGGTTCTTCACGTTCTATAGATGTAGATGCCACTGGTTCTTCACGTTCTGCAGATGTAGATGCCACTGGTTCTTCACGTTCTGTAGACGTAGATGCCACTAGTTCTTCACGTTCTGCAGATGTAGATGCCACTGGTTCTTCACGTTCTATAGATGTAGATGCCACTGGTTCTGCAGATGTAGATGCCACTGGTTCTTCACGTTCTGCAGATGTAGATGCCACTGGTTCTTCACGTTCTGCAGATGTAGATGCCACTGGTTCTTCACGTTCTGCAGATGTAGATGTCAATGGTTCTTCACGTTCTGCAGATGTAGATGTCAATGGTTCTTCACGTTCTGCAGATGTAGATGCCACTGGTTCTGCAGATGTAGATGCCACTGGTTCTTCACGTTCTGCAGATGTAGATGCCACTGGTTCTTCTGCTCGCTGAGTATTGACTCCGGACCGCACGGGGTTTTCTTCAGACGCGCCGTTAATAAACTTCGGATCAGGAGATCGGTGCGGTGTGATTTCTGTGTGTGTGTGTGGGTCAACTTCGGCGTGGTGTCTGTGATTTGTGAGTGGAGCGACTGCGCGCGGGGCGGGGTGCGTGAGAGAGCGAGCGCGGAGTTGATGTTAGGTGCGCATCTACTACCATCTATACGGCGTTGACGCAGGAGTTGGAGGCGCTGCTGCTGAGACTGGAGCGTGCCACTAAGAGGTGGGGCCTTACCATCAGCCCCACCAAAACTAAGCACCTGCCTGGGTATTTTATACCATCGGACACTCCACCCCCACAACTCCCAATTGGTGATAGGGCAGTTGTGGAGAGAGTGGAGAGTTTCCCATACCTGGGCTACTCGCTACCCGCTACTAACAGCACTTGCCCCTGCAGCCTGTTTGATGCTACCCGGGGGACCTTTGTCTGTGCGTGTGTAGGTGCTGCTACTCGCTACTACTGACAGCACTTGCCCCTAAAGCCTGCTAGAGGCTACACGGGGGATCTTTGTCTCTGTGTTTAGGTGCTGCTACTAGCTTCTGACTACAGCACTTGCCCCTACAGCCTGCTAGAGGCTACCTGGGCGATCTTTGTCTGTGTGTGTAGGTGCTGCTACTCGCTACTAACAGCACTTGCCCCTACAGCCTGCTAGAGGCTACACGGGGGATCTTTGTCTTTGTAGTGTTGATACAATTCAGGAGATAATTGATCTCCGGCAAATATTTACCCGCCTCTGAAATGTTGTCCCATGAACCCGTTTTGGGGGTTTTATTTACATTTATTCATTTCATTCCTGGAATTGCTACAAGCAAAACCCAGAGTTACCCCCCACTCACCCCCCACGTACACCACCACGACTCATGCGGAGGTTTTGATTTAAAGCTTTCGTGACTGCAGGGATTCATCTCCTTGGTTCTTTCGGTAAAGTCGTCACGTAGAAGGGAAGTAATAAAATAATAAAAATAAAACATAATAAAATAATTCTCGTCCTCAGGTGAAAACCAGGTCCGTCGAGGCGACAGCGTCTGAATGAATGAAACAGCACACGAGCTAGGAATTTAGCATGCTAAATTCCTCTTGATATGCAAATTCCTTTGTCAAGGCGCCCAGCTTATATACATGCTCCAAGCTCGTGCGCTGTTTCATTCAGACGCTGTCTTCTCGACAAGACCTGTTCTCCACCTGAGGATGGCTGCTTGCGTTGTGGCCGAAACGTCGTGAGAATAATTGTATTATGTTTTATTTTTATTATTTTATTACTTCCCTTCAACGTGACGACTTTACCGAAAGAACCAAGAAGATCATGCGGAGGTGACTGCGTGCACGCGCGTGTCCGTGCGGACGCACGTCGCTTACCAGGGCTAGCCGTGTGAATATGCACGAGCCCGTCCCCACTCCAGTGGGTCGACTGGGACAGGGCTACCCTACCGCCACCGGTGTCAACGAAACGAAGGAGATGACCTGCGGCGAGACCCTGGGTGCACGTCTTGGAGTTGACGCTATTTTCTACCGTGTAAAGCGCTCCGTGCAAACACGCACGCGAGCGCAAGCAGCCGGAACAATGACGGCCGTATAGATGGTAGTAGATGCGCACCACAAACACACCAACCCCGCGCTCGCTCTCTCACGCACCCAGCCCCGCGCGCAGTCGCTCCACTCACAAATCACAGACACCACGCCGAGGTTAACCCACACACACACACAGAAATCACACCGCACCGATCTCCTGATCCGAAGTTTATTAACGGCGCGTCTGAAGAAAACCACGTGCGGTCACGCTCACGGCGTCACACTCACGGCGTCACACTCACGGCGTCACACTCACGGCGTCACACTCACGGCGTCACACTCACGGCGTCACACTCACAGCGTCACACTCACCGCGTCACACTCACGGCGTCTCACTCACGGCGTCACACTCACGGCGTCACACTCACGGCGTCACACTCACGGCGTCACACTCACGGCGTCACACTCACGGCGTCACACTCACGGCGTCACACTCACGGCGTCACACTCACGGCGTCACACTCACGGCGTCACACTCACGGCGTCACACTCACGGCGTCTCACTCACGGCGTCTCACTCACGGCGTCACACTCACGGCGTCACACTCACGGCGTCACACTCACGGCGTCACACTCACGGCGTCTCACTCACGGCGACACACTCACGGCGTCACACTCACGGCGTCACACTCACGGAGTCACACTCACGGCGTCACACTCACGGCGTCACACTCACGGCGTCACACTCACGGCGTCACACTCACGGCGTCACACTCACGGCGTCACACTCACGGCGCCACACTCACGGAGTCACACTCACGGCGTCACACTCACGGTGTCACACTCACGGTGTCACACTCACCGCGTCACACTCACGGCGTCACACTCACGGCGTCACACTCACGGCGTCACACTCACGGCGTCACACTCACGGAGTCACACTCACGGCGTCACACTCACGGCGTCACACTCACGGCGACACACTCACGGCGACACACTCACGGCGTCACACTCACGGTGTCACACTCACGGTGTCTAACTCACAGTGTCTAACTCACGGCGTCACACTCACGGTGACACACTCACGGTGTCTAACTCACGGTGACACACTCACGGTGTCGCACTCACGGTGTCTAACTCACGGCGTCACACTCACGGTGTCTCACTCACGGTGACACACTCACGGCGTCACACTCACGGCGTCACACTCACGGCGTCACACTCACGGCGACACACTCACGGCGTCACACTCACGGCGTCTCACTCACGGCGTCACACTCACGGCGTCACACTCACGGCGTCACACTCACGGCGTCACACTCACGGCGTCACACTCACGGCGTCACACTCACGGCGTCACACTCACGGCGTCACACTCACGGCGTCACACTCACGGCGTCACACTCACGGCGTCACACTCACGGCGTCACACTCACGGCGTCACACTCACGGCGTCACACTCACGGCGTCACACTCACGGCGTCACACTCACGGCGTCGCACTCACGGCGTCACACTCACAGCGTCGCACTCACGGCGTCTCACTCACGGTGTCGCACTCACGGAGAGAGTGAGCGAGAGAGTGAGCGAGAGAGTGAGCGAGAGAGTGAGCGAGAGAGTGAGCGAGAGAGTGAGCGACAGGTGGGGGTTTTACATAAAGCAAAGTTTAAAAATGTAATAAAAAAAAAATTACGAAATGATGAACGAAGCAAAGTGCCGAATACACCGAGCATCTACTTGTTTCCACTGATCGTAAAAAAAAGAGAGAGACGGGAGAGAGACGGGAGAGAGAGACGGGAGAGAGATGGGAGAGAGAGAGACAGGAGAGAGAGACGGGAGAGAGAGATGGGAGAGAGATGGGAGAGAGAGAGACAGGAGAGAGAGACGGGAGAGAGAGATGGGAGAGAGATGGGAGAGAGAGAGACAGGAGAGAGAGACGGGAGAGAGAGATGGGAGAGAGAGACGGGAGAGAGAGACGGGAGAGAGAGAGCCAGGAGAGAGCGAGAGAGACGGGAGAGAGAGATTTGAGAGAGCCGGGAGAGAGACCCACACGAGACCGCTCTGCCGAGGGGTTACGAGGGTTAAGAGGGCGGCGATCAAGGGGTTCTCAGAGTGGCAGCTCGCAGACGAAGTGGCACAGGCGGGTGCAGAGAATATCGTTCCACTTTCCCCCGTTGGCGACGATGACGGCGCAATCCTCGTCGCCCCCCGAGTTGTTGGGCTCCCCGGCGATCCAGTTGGCGTAGCCGAGCGGGCCGCCGCCGCCGCCCGAGTACACGAAGGTGCCCTCGCTCTCCGCGTCGTTGACCCCGATGTAGGCGTACTCGCCCCCATGCATGATGAGCCGGACCGCATCGTTGTCGGACGCGGATCGAGGGGCCGCTAAGTCGCCGCCGAAACCCCGGCAGTGCCGGCGGGCGTCCGCGTACGGCAGCTTCGCCCGTACCAGCTGGTAGACCTTGCCAGATTCTTTTCGGTGAGGGGGGGGGGGGGTTGGTTTGGCGGAGGGAGGAGGGTGGGGGGGGGACGTGAGGGGTGGTGGTGGTGGGGGTGGTGGTCGTGGTGGTGGTTATAGGTACCACGACAGTAGTATGCACCGGGAGGCTATCGTCCCGGTATCACCACCACAGCAGTATGTACTGCTGTAATCACAGCAGGTACCACCACAGTCAGTATGCACTGCTGTAATCATAGCAGGTACCACCACAGCAGTATGCACTGCTGCAATTATAGCAGGTACCACCACAGTCAGAATGCACTGCTGTAATCATAGCAGGTACCACCACAGTCAGTATGCACTGCTGTAATCATAGCAGGTACCACCACAGCAGTATGCACTGCTGTAATCATAGCAGGTACCACCACAGTCAGTATGCACTGCTGTAATCATAGCAGGTACCACCACAGTCAGTATGCACTGCTGCAATTATAGCAGGTACCACCACAGTCAGTATGCACTGCTGTAATCATAGCAGGTACCACCACAGTCAGTATGCACTGCTGTAATCATAGCAGGTACGGAGTTTGATTCGGCGAGATAGACGGCCGGATCGGGAAGGGGGCTCTCATCCGCAAACCTTCGCTCGCCGCCACGCCGAAGATCGTCTTGAGGCTGTTGACCTGCTTCTGAAGCGCTGCCAGCTGCTTCTCGGCCCCGTCGCAGACGCACGAATCTCCTGACGGGGGCCGGTGGTGGGTAGGGTGGTGGGGGGGGGGGGGTAGAAGGGGGAAAGATAAACGAGGGAGAACTGTCACGCGTGGAAAGAAAGACGCGCCAACCGGGAGGTGCCGGTCCAGTTCCCGACAGAGTAGCGGGTAGCATCTCCCCTACACACAAACACGAGGACTGGTCTAACGGACCTCCTGTAATCTAAAGATGTCCAGGCGGTACCGGTCCAGCTCCTGACGGAGGAGCGGCAGCCTCTCCTCTACACACACACCAGGACTGGTCTACCAGACCTCCTGTAATGTAAAGATGTCCAGGAGGTACCTGTCCAGCTCCCGACGGAGTAACAACAGCCTCTCCCCTACACACAAACACCAGGACTGGTCGACCGGACCTCCTGTAATCTAAAGTTGTCCAGGAGGTACCGGTCCAGCTCCCGACGGAGGAGCAGGCAGCCTCTCCTACTCGGCGAGGGTCGGAACATTCCACCGTGGCCAATCACAGTGGTCTCCTGCCACCTGGAGGAACCCCGAGATTCGGGGGTTGGGGGGGGCGGGTGGGTGTTCAGTCTGGCGGAGATAAATTATCTCCTGAAATGTATCAACACTACCTAGACAAAGATCCCCCGTGTAGCCTCTAGCAGGCTGTAGGGGCAAGTGCTGTTAGTAGCGAGTAGCAGCACCTGCACACACACACAGGCAAATATCCCCCAGGTAGCCTCTAGCAGGCTGTAGGGGCAAGTGCTGTCAGTAGCGAGTAGCAGCACCTACACACACAGACAAAGATCCCCCAGGTAGCCTCTAGCAGACTGTGAAGGGGCAAGTGCTGCAGTCGGTAGTCGTGTAATGTTCTTGGAGGGAGACAAAGTCTTCATAGAGGAAACACGCTTTATTTCACCAAACAGTTTACACTAATCCCTAACACAAAGGGGTAATGGCCCCTTTCACCTTATTCTCAGGTTTTTTTCGGTAAAGTCACGTAGGTAAAACATTAAAATTAATAAAAGTAAAATAAAATAAAAAAATCACGACGTTTCGGAGGCAACACAAGCTTCCGTCTTCAGGTGGAACCGTCACAGCCATGACAGCTGTATCAAGTAAATGAGAGATTGCAAGAGCTACCACTCCGTATATATAATGGTTGGAGAGGGGAAGGGCCAAGTACGGCACACTTTTTAATTAATATGGTAAGGTGAGGCTTAAGACTAAGAATAGACTGCATAACAAAAGACTGCGCCTTTGTTATGGAGAGGTGCGGTTTGTGACTACCCACAACTTGGGGAGGTACAGCCTCCGGGCTATCATACCCACAACTCTCCCTACTCCCTACTTCAGCCCTCCGGCTGGCTAGACCTAGGGGAGGCTGACCACCGGCCCATCCGGACCTGGTCCTCACAAGGACATCAAGCCGAGGGAACCTCAGGGTCCTAACCCCACGACCACCGGCACCGCACTGAGCCCCGGCCCTCAGAAGGACGTCGTCGGCTTCTGGCTTCGGCTTGAGACGGACTGCCTCGCGCTCTCAGGGACCCGCCTTATATACCCTCTCTCTCCCTGAGGGGCGGGGCTCTGGGGGATCGTAGCTCCCCCCAGCCCCCTCCCCTCAGAGGGGTTCCAACTGCCGTTGGCCCGACCGGTCCGGACCGGTTTCTACCCCTCCCCACCACAGTAGCAAGAAGCAGCAGCAGCTCCTACGAAAGGCCTCACTCACACAGATTGGGGGGGAGGTTGGCTTGGGTTTGGTCAGCACACCGCCTCATTTGTCTCTCCCCTACTCCCACCCCCCCACCCCCCACAGTGGCGATGTCTGCCACACACCGGCAGAGGCCTAGTCGACCTGGGCGAGGCAGCCGTTGGCAGCGGCGCGTGGGCCGGATTCGGAGCGCGGATTCCAGAGCCCCAGCGACACCCGCTGGTATAACCGGCGGGCGAGCGGGGGGGGTGATGGCCTCCTGGACGCGTTACGGATGTCATCCCCCCCTTGCCCGCGGGTTATACCGGGAGGCTGTCATCCCGGTAGACCGGGAAGCTGTCATCCTGGTAGACCGGGAAGCTGTCTTCCCGGTAGACCGGGAAGCTGTCGTCCTGGTAGACCGGGAGGCTGTCATCCCGGTAGACCAGGAGGCTGTCGTCCCGGTAGACTGGGAGGCTGTTGTCCCGGTAGACCGGGAGGCTGTCATCCCGGTAGACCGGGAGGCTGTCGTCCCGGTAGACCGGGAGGCTGTCGTCCCGGTAGACCGGGAGGCTGTCATCCTGGTAGACCGGGAGGCTGTCGTCCCGGTAGACCGGGAGGCTGTCGTCCCGGTAGACCGGGAGGCTGTCGTCCTGGTAGACCGGGAGGCTGTCATCCTGGTAGACCGGGAGGCTGTCGTCCTGGTAGACCGGGAGGCTGTCATCCTGGTAGACCGGGAGGCTGTCATCCCGGTAGACCGGGAGGCTGCCGTCCCGGTAGACCGGGAGGCTGTCATCCTGGTAGACCGGGAGGCTGCCGTCCCGGTAGACCGGGAGGCTGTCGTCCTGGTAGACCGGGAGGCTATCATCCTGGTAGACTGGGAGGCTGTCGTCCTGGTAGACCGGGAGGCTGTCGTCCTGGTAGACCGGGAAGCTGTCATCCTGGTAGACCGGGAGGCTGCCATCCTGGTAGACCGGGAGGCTGTCATCCCGGTAGACCGGGAGGCTGTCATCCCGGTAGACCAGGAGGCTGCCGTCCCGGTAGACCGGGAGGCTGTCATCCTGGTAGACCGGGAGGCTGCCGTCCCAGTAGACCGGGAGGCTGTCGTCCTGGTAGACCGGGAGGCTGTCATCCTGGTAGACCGGGAAGCTGTCATCCTGGTAGACCGGGAGGCTGTCGTCCTGGTAGACCGGGAGGCTGTCATCCTGGTAGACCGGGAGGCTGTCGTCCTGGTAGACCGGGAGGCTGCCGTCCTGGTAGACCGGGAGGCTGTCGTCCTGGTAGACCGGGAGGCTGCCGTCCTGGTAGACCGGGAGGCTGTCATCCCGGTAGACCGGGAGGCTGTCGTCCTGGTAGACCGGGAAGCTGTCGTCCTGGTAGACCGGGAGGCTGTCGTCCTGGTAGACCGGGAAGCTGTCATACTGGTAGACCGGGAGGCTGTCATCCTGGTAGACCGGGAAGCTGTCATCCTGGTAGACCGGGAGGCTGTCGTCCTGGTACACCGGGAGGCTGTCATCCTGGTAGACCAGGAGGCTGTCGTCCTGGTAGACCGGGAAGCTGTCATCCTGGTAGACCGGGAGGCTGCCATACTGGTAGACCGGGAGGCTGTCGTCCCGGTAGACCGGGAGGCTGTCGTCCTGGTAGACCGGGAAGCTGTCGTCCTGGTAGACCGGGAGGCTGTCATCCTGGTAGACCGGGAGGCTGTCATCCTGGTAGACCGAGAGGCTGTCGTCCTGGTAGACCAGGAAGCTGTCGTCCTGGTAGACCAGGAGGCTGTCATCCTGGTAGACCGGGAAGCTGTCATCCTGGTAGACCGGGAGGCTGTCGTCCTGGTAGACCGGGAGGCTGTCGTCCTGGTAGACCGGGAGGCTGTCGTCCTGGTAGACCGGGAGGCTGTCATCCTGGTAGACCGGGAGGCTGTCGTCCTGGTAGACCGGGAAGCTGTCGTCCTGGTAGACCAGGAGGCTGTCGTCCTGGTAGACCGGGAAGCTGTCATCCTGGTAGACCGGGAGGCTGTCGTCCTGGTAGACCGGGAGGCTGTCGTCCTGGTAGACCGAGAGGCTGTCGTCCTGGTAGACCGGGAGGCTGTCGTCCTGGTAGACCGGGAGGCTGTCGTCCTGGTAGACCGGGAAGCTGTCATCCTGGTAGACCGGGAGGCTGTCATCCTGGTAGACCGGGAAGCTGTCGTCCTGGTAGACCAGGAGGCTGTCGTCCTGGTAGACCGAGAAGCTGTCATCCTGGTAGACCGGGAGGCTGTCGTCCTGGTAGACCGGGAGGCTGTCGTCCTGGTAGACCGGGAAGCTGTCGTCCTGGTAGACCAGGAGGCTGTCGTCCTGGTAGACCGGCAATCTGTAATCCTGGTAGACCGGGAGGCTGTCGTCCTGGTAGACCAGGAGGCTGTCGTCCTGG
This sequence comes from Lampetra fluviatilis, assembly GCF_964198595.1. NCBI lineage: Eukaryota > Metazoa > Chordata > Hyperoartia > Petromyzontiformes > Petromyzontidae > Lampetra > Lampetra fluviatilis. The sequence goes on along the minus strand of NW_027620583.1, from coordinate 9,261 downwards.
TAGACCGGGAAGCTGTCATCCTGGTAGACCGGGAGGCTGTCATCCTGGTAGACCGGGAGGCTGTCATCCTGGTAGACCGGGAGGCTGCCGTCTTGGTAGACCGGGAGGCTGTCATCCTGGTAGACCGGGAGGCTGTCGTCCTGGTAGACCGGGAGGCTGTCATCCCGGTAGACCGGGAGGCTGTCGTCCTGGTAGACCGGGAAGCTGTCATCCTGGTAGACCGGGAGGCTGTCGTCCTGGTAGACCGGGAAGCTGTCATCCTGGTAGACCGGGAGGCTGTCATCCTGGTAGACCGGGAAGCTGTCATCCTGGTAGACCGGGAAGCTGTCATCCTGGTAGACCGGGAGGCTGCCATCCTGGTAGACCGGGAGGCTGTCGTCCCGGTAGACCGGGAGGCTGTCGTCCTGGTAGACCAGGAGGCTGCCATCCTGATAGACCGGGAGGCTGTCGTCCCGGTAGACCGGGAGGCTGTCGTCCTGGTAGACCGGGAGGCTGTCATCCTGGTAGACCGGGAGGCTGTCATCCCGGTAGACCGGGAGGCTGTCATCCTGGTAGACCGGGAGGCTGTCGAAACGCAGCCGGGAGGGGGACGACAGCCTCCCGGCCGCCGTAACGTGGCCCCCACCCCCTCACCCCCCTCCCTCCCCGCGCGGCAACTGAGCAGCGGCAGAGCGGCACGGCCAAGCCGGTGAACGGGTGGTGAGCGGCGCCGTGGTGAGTGGTACGGTGGTGAGTGCCGATTCGTCGCAAAGTCGCTGATTTTCCCCCCCCCCCCGCTCCATTTACCTTTGTCCCCTTTAGCTCCCGAGTGTCCGCTTGCACCCACATCGCCCTTCAGTCCTGGGGGGGTCACGGGGGGTCACGGGGTCACGGGGTCACGGGGGGCACGCCACAGCATGAGCGTAGAGTGGTGTATACTGGCTGTGGCCTGGTGAAGCGGGTTGTGATTACTGGCGAAACGTCGAACTCAGATTGCAAATGTTGTGGCTTGGCTCTCCAACACACAACCGGTGTGCTGTACTAGTATACTACTCTATACACTACACTATACACTACACTATACACTACACTATACACTACACTATACACTACACTATACACTACACTATACACTACACTATATACTACTATACACTACACTATACACTACACTATACACTACACTATACACTACACTATACACTACACTACTATACACTACACTATACACTACACTATACACTACACTATACACTACACTATACAATACACTACACTATACACTACACTATACACTACACTATACACTACACTATACACTACACTACACTATACAATACACTATACTACACACTACACTATACACTACACTATACACTACACTATACACTACACTATACACTACATTATACACTAAACTATACACATCTATACACTACACTATACACTACACTATACACTACACTATACTATACACTACTATACACTACACTATACACTACACTATACACTACTATACACTACTATACACTACACTATACACTACTATACACTACTATACACTACACACTACTACACTCTACTATACAACTATACACTACTATACATTACTACAGTATACACTTCTTTACACTACACTATACACTACTATACACTACTATACACTATACACGTCTTTACACTATACTATACACTACTATACACTACTACACTACACACTACTACACTATACACTACTATACACTACTATGCACTACTACACTACACACTACTACACTATACACTACTACACTATACACTATTATACACTATACACTACTACACCATACAGTACAATGCATTACTACACTATACACTACTACTCAATATACACTACTACACATCATACACTACTACACACTATACACTACTATACACTACTACACTACTACACACTATACACTACTATACACTACACACTACTACACTATACACAACTACACTATACACTACTATACACTACTACACACTATACACTACTATACTATACACTACTACACTACTACACACTATACACTACTATACACTACTACACTACTACACACTATACACTACTATACACTACACACTACTACACTATACACAACTACACTATACACTACTACACACTATACACTACTATACTATACACTACTACACTACTACACACTATACACTACTACACACTATACACTACTACACACTATACACTACTACACACTATACACTACTATACACTACTATACACTACTACACACTATACACTACTACACACTATACACTACTATACACTATACACTACTATACACTATACATTACTAGACACTATACACTACTACACAGTATACACTACTACACACTATACACTACTACACACTATACACTACTATACACTATACACTACTATACACTATACACTACACTATACATTACTATACACTACTACACACTATACACACTATACACTACTATACACTATACACTTCTACACACTATACACTACTACGCACTATACACTACTATACACTACACACGACACTATACACTACTATACACTACTACACAATACACTACTACACACTATACACTACTATACACTATACACTACTATACACTATACACTACTACACTACTATACATTATACACTACTACACACTATACACTACACACTACTATACACTACAACACACTATACACTACTATACACTATACACTACTATACACTACCACACACTATACACTACTACACACTATACACTACTACACACTATACACTACTACACACTATACACTACTACACACTATACACTACTATACACTACTATACACTATACACTACACTATACACTACACTATACATTACTATACACTATACACTACTACACACTACTATACACTATACACTACTATACACTACTACACACTATACACTACACTATACACTACACTATACATTACTATACACTACTATACACTATACACTACACTATACACTACACTATACACTACTATACACTATACACTACACTATACACTACACTATACATTACTATACACTATACACTACTATACTCTACGGAGATTGTATCTCTCTGTCTCTCTCTCTCTCACCTCGTCGATGGTGCTGGCGAAGGGAGGTAGGTCGTTTGTGGCCGCTGAGGTCAGTGTGTGTGTCCGCTGAGGTCAGCGTCTGGTCGGTGTGGTCATTCCAGTCGACTCGCTGCGTCTTCTTTAAAGGGTCTCGGCGGGGAGAATGATTAACGCGAGTTGAGGGTGGGTGGGTTGTGGTGGTGATGGTGCTTGGTGGTGGTTGCGGTGGTGTCCGGCAAAACAAAACAACCCCCGACCTCTTCTTGGTTCTTTCGGTTAAGTCATCACGTAGAAGGGAAATAATAAAATAATAAAAATAAAACTTTATAAAATACAATTCTCACGACGTTTCGGCCACAATGCAAGCAGCCGTGCTCAGGTGAAGAACAGGTCTGTCGGGGGGACAGCGTCTGAATGAAACACCGCCAGGCTTGGCAGCGTATATTTAAGCTGCTGGGTTGGAGGGGGAAGAGCGCCTTGACAAAAGCATTTGCATATCCCCTACCCCCTACCTCCTCGTAGTGGTGAGCAGTGCCGTGGGGGGAGGGCCAACTTTGATTTGCCATTCCCCTTAGCGGCGTCTGTAGCCACCACCACAGCGGCCAAACGGGGGTCTCTGGACGGGTGCGAGGGGCTGGTCAACCCCTCCGCCTTCAATTTAATTACCACAAAACCGACGCCAAAGAAATCTAACTAATAAGCTTCTGCCGGAGGCCCCGGGGAGACAGGGTCCGTGACATCTCCTGGCTACAACCCGTTTGGCGGAGCCAGGAGATTGAATCTTCACCCTCGGGGCTCCTTCAGAAACAACAGAAAGCCACTTCGTGTGGCCACGTGGAATGTTCGAACGCTCGCCACGTAGGAGAGGCTGCCACTCCTCTGTCGGGAGCTGGACCGGTACCGCCTGGGTCACTGTGGTATTCAGGAGGTCCGGTGGACCGGCTCTGGCTCCTGCCACCATGAGGGGTGTACAGGAGACTGCCAAACAACAGGGAGTGGCTCTTCTTCTGAACAAAAGAATGAAGGGGGAGTGGGAGTGTGGCGGTGAGGTGTGGGAAGCTGTAAGCCCCAGGCTACTTTGGGCTCGCCTTCCCATCAATCAGAGGCGAGGACTGGTGGTCGTGGTTACTTATGCCCCCACCGAAGACGAACATCAGTGGAGGGATGCAGGCAAAGCCGATGAGTCAGATGCCTTCTATGACCTCCTGTCACAGGTGCTGGCTAAAGTGGCCACTCGGGACAGAGTCATCTTGTTGGGTGACTTCAATGCCCGAGTTGGTCATGATGCTGGCACCTGGTCTGGAGTGATTGGAAGGCATGGGTCAGATCAGCTCAATAACAACGGTAGGAGGCTGCTAGATTTTTGTGCAGCCCATTGGCTTGTAATTACCAACACGCTGTTCCGGCATTGGCGCATCCACACAACATCATGGATGCATGCCGGGTCCAAGCAAGAACATTTGCTGGACTACATAGTGACAGAACAACGGATGCGAGCCCATGTCCTTGACACCAGGACCTACCGTGGAGCTGATCTGCCCACTGACCATCGACTTGTCATCTGCCATTCTTCCACCGGGCAGAGATGACCTCCCAAGCGAAATGCTGAGGGAGGGTGGTGTTTGTGCACAGACTCCCCTACATGACATTATAACAACAGTCTGGACCACTGGATGGGTTCTGCAGGATTGGAAGGATGCCCTGGTGGTCCCCCTCTTTAAGAAGGGGGACCGTACCGACTGTAACAACTACAGGGGCATCTCACTCCTCAGTGTGCCGGGTAAGGTCCTGGCAAGGATTATTCAACATCGCCTTGCTAGGCACGCTGAGGAGAGGCTTGCGGAGCCCCAATGCGGTTTCAGGAAAGGGCGGTCCTGCACAGATGCCATATTTTCTGTCCGTCTGCTACAGCAGAGGTGTAGGGAATTCCCACAAGACCTACATCTCTGCTTTATTGACCTGGTCAATGCCTATGATACCATCAGTAGGCCTGGGCTCTGGGCTGTTCTTCGTGCTTTCGGAGTCCCTGACCCTCTGCTCACGATCATTAAGGACCTTCATGATGGTGAGCGGGCCCGGGTAAAACTACGTGGCCGGGAGTCGGAGCCTTTCCCTGTACACCTTGGGGTGCGACAGGAATGTCATCTGGCTCCCACATTATTTAACATCTATTTTGACCACGTAGTTTGTGAAGCCTTCAATAGCTGTACCGAGGAAATTTCCATTTGGTACAGATATAATGGGAGGCTGATCGATGCCTGGGTGCGATCCAAGGGATGGCTCCCTATTGGTCAACCACGTTATGTATGCCGATGATTTGGTAATTGCTGCTCACTCAGAGGAGGAGTTGGAGACGCTGCTGCTGAGACTGGAGCGTGCCACTAAGAGGTGGGGCCTTACCATCAGCCCCACCAAAACTAAGCACCTGCCTGGGTATTTTGTACCATCGGACACTCCACCCCCACAACTCCCAATTGATGATAGGGCAGTTGTGGAGAGAGTGGAGAGTTTCCCATACCTGGGCTACTCGCTACCCGCTACTAACAGCACTTGCCCCTGCAGCCTGCTAGAGGCTACACGGGGGGTCTTTGTCTTCGTAGTGTTGATACATTTCAGGAGATAATTTATCTACGGCAAATATTTGCCTGCCTCTGAAATGTTTTACCATGAACCCGTTTGGAGTTAAAAAAAAAAGTTTTATTTCATTCCTGGAATTGCTACAAGCAAAACCCGGTCACGGATTCCCGGAAAAGTCTGTGCCGGTAGTGTATAGTGTAGTGTATAGTAGTGTAGTGTATAGTGTAGTGTATAGTGTAGTGTTTAGTAGTATAGTGTATAGTAGTGTAGTGTATAGTAGTGTAGTGTATAGTGTAGTGTATAGTAGTGTAGTGTATAGTGTAGTGTATAGTGTAGTGTATAGTAGTGTAGTGTATAGTGTAGTGTTGTGTATAGTGTACTGAATAGTGTAGTGTTTAGTAATGTAGTGTATAGTGTAGTGTATAGTAGTGTATATTAGTGTAGTGTATAGTGTAGTGTTGTGTATAGTGTAGTGTATAGTGTAGTGTTTAGTAATGTAGTGTATAGTGTAGTGTATAGTAGTGTATATTAGTGTAGTGTATAGTGTAGTGTTTTGTATAGTGTAGTGTATAGTGTAGTGTATAGTGTAGTGTTTAGTAGTATAGTGTATAGTAGTGTATAGTGTAGTGTATAGTAGTGTAGTGTATAGTGTAGTGTATAGTAGTGTAGTGTATAGTGTAGTGTATAGTAGTGTAGTGTGTAGTGTATAGTGTAGTAGTGTGGTGTGTAGTGTATAGTGTAGTGTATAGTATTGTAGTGTGTAGTGTATAGTAGTGTAGTGTATAGTGTAGTGTCTAGTGTAGTGTATAGTAGTGTAGTGTATAGTGTAGTGTATAGTAGTGTAGTGTATAGTGTAGTGTATAGTGTAGTGTATAGTAGTGTATAGTGTAGTGTATAGTAGTGTAGTGTATAGTGTAGTGTATAGTAGTGTAGTGTATAGTGTAGTGTATAGTGTAGTGTATAGTAGTGTAGTGTCTAGTGTAGTGTATAGTATTGTAGTGTGTAGTGTATAGTAGTGTAGTGTATAGTGTAGTGTATAGTAGTGGAGTGTGTAGTGTATAGTGTATTGTATAGTAGTGTAGTGTAATATATTATG